>NW_018403340.1:603631-628117 GCF_002113885.1 Mizuhopecten yessoensis | reverse complement strand
GCCACCATTTTGAAAACCTATTTCAAACTTAAAGTCAAGTTCTGCTGGACCGATTGAACTGAAAGTTGGTAGGAATGATCGCCTCATGGTCCTGACAAAGTGTTGTTATTTTTTGGGTCGATCAGAAATCCAATATGGCCACCACGGCCGCCATTTTGAAAACCTATTTCAAACTTAAAGTCAAGTTCTGCTGGACCGATTGAACTTAAAGTTTGTAGGAATGATCGACTCATGGTCCTGACAAAGTGTTGTTATTTTTCAGGTCAATCATAAATCCAATATGGCCGCCACGGCCACCATTTTGAAAACATATTTCAAACTTAAAGTCAAGTTCTGCTAGGCCGATTGAACTGAAACTTTGTAGGAATGATTGACTCATGGTCCTGACAAAGTGTTGTTATTTTTCAGGTCGATCAGAAATCCAATATGGCCACCACAGCTGCCATTTTGGTAAACTATTTCAAACTTAAAGTAAAGATCTACTTGGCCGATTGAACTGAAACTTTGTAGGAATGATCGAATCATGGTCCTGACAAAGTGTTGTTATTTTTCGGGTCAATCAGAAATACAATTTGGCTGCCATGGCCGCTATTTTGCTACTAAGTTCTAATAGGCCGATCTCACTTAAAATTGGTCTAGGAATGATCAGCTCATGGTCCTGACAAAGTTAAGTTAACATTATACTATTTTTTACTCAAATTGGTACATATTTCAACAACAAAAATAAATACTATAGACTCAGGTGACCGTTAAGGCCCATGGGCCTCTTGTTTTATTAGCTCACCTTGCCCGAAGGTCCGTCCGTCCATCGTCCGGCGTCTGTTTGTCCGGCGTCAACTTTTTACTTAAACAACTTCTTTTCAGTAACCAAAAGGCCTAGGATGATGATATTTGGCCAGTAGCATCCTGGGATAAAGGGCTACCAAGTTTGTTCAAATGAATGACCTTCTCCCATTTCCAAGGTCACAGGGGTCAAATATGTTTAAAACCTTTAAAACAACTTCTTCTCAATAACCAAAAAGCCTTGGATGTTGATATTTGGCCAGTAGCATCCTGGAGTCAAGGGCTACCAGGTTTGTTGAAAAGAATGACCCTCATCTATTTTCAAGGTCACAAGGGTCAAATATGTTAAAATCTTTGAACGACTTCTTCTAAAGAACCAAAAGGCGTAGAGTGATGATATTTGGCCAGTGACATGCTGGGATGAAGAGCTACCAAGTTTGTTAAAACAAATGACCTTCACCCATTTTCAAGGTCACATGGGTCAAATATGTTTAAAACCTTTAAACAACTTCTTCTCAATAACCAAAAGGCCTTGGATGATGATATTTGGCGAGTAACATGCTTGGATGAAGGGCTACCAAGTTTGTTCAAATGAATGACCTTCATCTATTTTCAAGGTCACAGGGGTCAAATATGTTAAATACCTTTCAACAACTTCTTCTCAGTAACTAAAAGGCTAAGGGTGATGATATTTGGCCAGTATCATGCTTGGATGAAGGGCTACCAAGTTTGTTCAAACAAATGACCTTCGCCCATTTTCAAGGTTGCAGGGGTCAAATATGTTTAAAAGCTTTAAACAACTTCTTCTGAACTACCAAGAGGTCTAGGGTTATGATATTTTGCCAGTTAGATGCTGGGATAATGGGCTACCAAATATGTTCAAATGAATGAGCTTCGCTCACATCCAAGGTCAAAGGGGTCAAATATGTTAAAATCTTTGAACGACTTCTTAATAACCAAGAGACTGAGGGTTATAATATTTGGCCTGTAGCATGCTGGGATGAAGCGCGACAAAGTTTGTTAAAATGAATGACCTTGACAATTATTCAAGGTCACAATGGTAAAATATGTTTAAAATCTTTAAACAACATCTTTTCAATAACCAAAAGTCCTAGGATGATGCTGTTTGGCCAGTAGCATGCTAGGATGAAGGACTACCAAGTTTATTCAAACGAATGACCTCAACATATATTAAAGGTCACTGGGGTCAAATATGTTTAAAACCTTTAAACGACCTCTTCTCAATAAGCCATTAACATGCTGGGATTAAGGACTACCAGGTTTTTTCAAATGAATGACCTTTGCCCATATGCAAGGTCACAGTGGTCAAGATATGTTTAAATCTTTAAATGACTTGTTCTGTATAACCAAAAGATCCAGGGTAATGATATTTTGCCAGAAGCATGCTTGGTTGGATGGCTATACGCTCTGGTCAGCCTTATGTCCTTGTTCGACATTCAAGGTCACAGGCGTCATATGTTTAAATTTTGAATAGGTTCTTATGAGTCAAACACTGATATTCTGCCTGTAGCTGTATTTTAGTCCACTTTAAAGATTATTTGTGAGATTAATACCAGGTGAGCGATTCAGGCCCATTGGGCCTCTTGTTTGATTCACTTTGTTTGATAGTTTATAAGGAAATATTACGAACCAGTTAAGGAAATGATAGTTTATAAGGAAATATTACGAACCAGTTAAGGAAACAAAATGTCTTGTCTCTAATTAGCGTAGTGAAGCCATATGTCCCACTTTAATCAGACTTCATTTGGCGGAGTTATGGTCCCTTGAATAAAGAAAAACATCTTTTTTTACCATTTCTGTTCATTTACTCTCGCAAATATTATCTCATTGTCTTCAAAGTTAGTAACAGGGTTCAACGCATTAAGGGCTCGTCCAAGTTTGACAACCACTTGAATCGGACTCCATTTGGCAGAGGTATATGGCCCCTTGGTACACAAAAACGTCATTATCTGCAGTTTGTGCTTAATAACTCTAGCAAATATAAGCCATATTCATTCAAACTTTATAACAATGTTTGTGTTCCTCTGTCTTTCCACCAATCTCGGGCACTCTTTGGTTTTCCTGTGATAATTAGGTCCCCCCAAAAAAGTTCGGTGACATTATTTTTATCCCCCGCTTTCACCGAAACGGGGAATATTAATTTGGGTTTGTCCCTCTGTCTGTCACGATTTGTTTCCGTACAATAACTACAACAAATGTTAACCAATTTTCTTTAAACTTGGTCATAGGGTTAAATGCCTTGTTCGATGAACACTTTCATTAACTCTCTCAAATATTATCTGATTGTCTTCAAACTTATAACTGGGTTCAACGCATTGAGGGCTCGCCAAGTTTGACAACCACTTTAATCCGACTCCATTTTGCAGAGGTGTGGCACCTCGATTAACGAAAAACATCATTATCTGCAGTTTCCACTAAATAACTCTAGCAAATATAAGCCAAATTCTTTGGATTTCGTGTGATATTATTGCTGTAGATATTGTTCAGATGTTTCACATGTTTAAACCTAACCTCAATAATGTTAACCTCCAATATGTCCTGCAAGCGGGGGATATAAATTCTATGAATTTGCTTGTTTTTAGCTCACTTGGCCCTTCATGGCATGGTGCGGCGTCCGTCGGCCGTCCGTCGTCAACATTTTACTTTAAACAACCTCTTCTCAGTAACCAAAAAGCCTAGGGTGATGATATTTGGCCAGAAGCATGCTGGGATGAAGGGCTACCAAGTTTGTTCAAATAAATGACCTTCATCCATTTTCAAGGTCACAGGGGTCAAATATGTTAACCCTTAGGCTGCTACGCACAACAATAGTCGTTTTGAAAAGTCGGGCCGTCAGTGCTACGCACGACTATAGTCGTTTCTCGGTCTGTAGGCTTTGATCGGTAGCCAGGAAGTGTGAAGTTGGGTTGTTGCTATACCAAACCCGAACGCGTATAGTAGAAGGCTTCTGATTGGTTGTTTTGTCATTACTTTCGATATTTCCGGCAGTGTACCCTAGTAATAACCAAAGGTGTGCGAGAGAATTTCAAATCGAAAAAAAATCATAAAAATGGCGGACGTGTAGATTGACACGATGAATATGATATGATGGTGAACATTTATTCTCCATCGTCACCTACGATGATAATAAAGGTTTTAAAAGGTTTTGCATGGTTGATGTGGAAATACTTCGGTGTTACATAATATGTAACTTTCCAGTAAACGGCTTTGTGCTCTACGCAAACAGGAAAATATCGGCGGACCGAGGCGCACATGTCGTCGGCAGGTGAGGCCGAATTGAACATTGACANGGACGAAAATAATCTTAAAATGATCTTCCTCTTGCTTAAATCCGATTAATTAAAAGTTTCACATTTTCTGACCTTTATTACCACCTGTACAGGTAAATACTGAAGCAACTTTAGAATTGAAAACGTTAATATAAACTAGAGACAACAACGAACAATTTTCATATAACCTTTTTTCACATATAACAAATATTTTCCAAGTTATGCACATTTGAAAAATCAAGTAAATTAATCTAAATTTCAATAATTAATTCAGCAGTGGTGTCCGTTTACATAGAAATCAATATAGCAGCCTAAGGGTTAAATTCTTTAAACAACTTCTTCTGAATAACCAAGAGACATAGGGTGATGATCTTTGGCCAGAAACATGCTGGGATGAAGGGCTACCAAGTTTGTTCAAATAAATGACCATCATCCATTTTCAAGGTCACAGGGGTCGAATATGTTAAATTCTTTAAACAACTTCTTCTGAATAACCAAGAGGCATAGGGTGATGATATTTGGCCAGTAACATGCTGAGATGAAGGGCTACCAATTTTGTCAAAATAAATGACCTTGACTTATATTCTAGGTCACAGGGGTCAAATATGTTTAAAACATTTGAACGACTTCTTCTGAATAACCAATAGGCCTAGGGTGCCTAAATTTGGCCAGTAACATGCTGGGATGAAGGGCTACCAAGTTTGTCTAAATAGATGACCTTCATTCATTTTCAAGGTCACAGGGGTCAAATATGTTTAAAACCTTTAAACAACTTCTTCTGAATAACCAAAATGCCAAGGTTGATGATATTTGGCCCGTAGCATGCTGGGATGAAGGGCTACCAAGTTTGTTCAGATGAATGACCTTGACCAACTTTCAAGGTCACAGGTGTCAAATGTCCTAAAATCTTCAAACAACTTCTTCTCAATAACCAAAAGGCCCAGGGTACTGTTATTTGGCATGTAGCAATCAGGGCTACCAAGTTTGTACAAATGAATGACCTTGACCCACTTTCAACCTAATGTCATTGTTTGTCATTCAAGGTCACACTGATATTCTGCCTGTAGCTGTATTTTAGTCCACTTTTAAGATTACAAGTGTGAGATAGATACCAGGTTAGCGATGCAGGCCCATTGGGCCTCTTGTTACTATTCCTATTTTTTCCACTTTCATCCGCCGTCAAGGTTTCCGACATGTTTCTCGAAAACGGTAGGGCAGAATTCAACGAAACTGTACATGAGTGTTTGTGTATGACAGATGGTGAGCAAAAGTATTTTCGTTTTTCGATCCGTCATCTGTATGATCTGACTTGTCATCCGGACGTCGGCCTCTTATTGGTCAAAATTTAGACATTGTCCGATTTTGATGAAAATTGGTTAAATGATATTTTTGTCGGATTTACCATGTTCTACTACTATATTGTATTGCATGAAATGTTCTTGCATATAGCATATAAATATAGCATTCAGGCATCCTGGACTGTCGGTGATAAGCAATGCACAGTACATTAGTTTGCTGCCGATCGACAAGTAAATCTCCAACACTCATCAGCGCCTGCGACTTTGCTCGGGTGATTTCTCCGGCAGGGACTGTCGCCCTCGCAGGGTTTTAGTATCAAATCACCTAAAGCGTACTGTATATGCACGTAAAATGTAATCTCCTTCCGCAGTCTCGAATTCCGTTTCCTCCAAAAACACATGCCTTTTCAGTTTCAAAGGTTTTCGCAATCAGCCTGCAACTTTTTTTAATATTAATGAGGTGTCGTCAGCCAAGTGCCAAGACCTGTGGTATGATTGGCAGCCATTTTTTCGCTAAACCAACCAACACATGCATGTTTCAGCATGCGCTGACCTCAACCTCATTAATATTAAAATAAATGGCAGGCTGACTGCGAATAACATAAAAATTCTGAAATGACTGTGTTTTTGGAGGAAACATAGTTCATGTCTGCAGAAGGAGAATACATTTTACGTGCATATAGGAGATTTGTAAAAGAAAATTGTCCATCTTTCCAACATTCTAGTATTTTCCTTGTAGTATTTTCCGGTTATTAGTTCACCTGGCACGAAGTGTCGTCAGCCAAGTGCCAAGACCTGTGCCAAGTCCATTCGTCCGTCCGTCCGTCCGGCGTCCAGCGTCAATATTTTACTTTAAACGACTTCTTCTTATTAACCGAAAGGCCTAGGGTGTCGATATTTGGCCAGTAGCATGCTGGGGTAAAGGGCTATCAAGTTTGTTCAAATTAATGACCTTCACCCATTTTCAAGGTCACAGGGGTCAAATATGTTAAAAACTTCAAACATCTTCTTCTCGATAACCAAACTTCCCAGGGATATGATATTTGGCCAGTAGCATGCTTGGGTGAAGGGCTACCAAGTTTGTTCAAATGAATGACCTTCAATTATATTCAAGGTCACAGGGGTCAATTGTCTTAAAAAACCCTTTAAACAACTTCTTCTGAATAACCAAAATGCCTAGGGTGATGATATTTGGCCCGTAGAATGCTGAGATGAAGGGCTACAAAGTTTGTTTAAATTAATGACCTTCACCCATATTCAAGGTCACGGGGTCAAATATGTGAAAAACTTTAAAAATCTTCTTCTGAATAACCAAAATGCCCAGGGTGATTATATTTGGCCAGTAACATTCTGAGATGAAGGGCTATCAAGTTTGTTCAAATTAATGACGTTCACCCATATTCAAGGTCACAGGGGTCAAATATGTTAAAAACTTTAAACAACTTCTTCTCAATAACCAAAATGCCCAGGGTAATGATATTTAGCCAGTAGCATGCTGAGATAAAGGGCTCCAAAGTTTGTTCAAATAAATGACCTTCACCCATATTCAAGGTCACAGGGGTAAAATATGTTAAAAACTTTAAACAACTTTTTTTGAATAACCAAAATAAAATGCACAGGGTGATGATATTTGGCCAGTAGAATGCTGAGATTAAGGGCTATCAAGTTTGTTCAAATGAATGACCTTCACTTATATTCAAGGTCACAGGGGTCAAATATGTTAAAAACATTAAACAACTTCTTCTGAATAACCAAAATGCACAGGGTGATGATATTTGGCCAGTACGCGTAGCATGCTGAGATAAAGGGCTATCAAGTTTGTTTGAATGAATGACCTTCACTTTTATTCAAGGTCACAGGGGTCAAATATGTTAAAAACATTTAACAACTTCTTCTGAATAACCAAAATACACAGGGTGATGATATTTGGACAGTAGCATGCTGAGATGAAGGGCTACAAAGTTTGTTTAAATGTATGACCTTGAATCATATTCAAGGTCACAAGGAGCAAATATGTTCAAAATATTTAAACAACTTGTTCTGAATAACCAAAAGGCTCAGGATGTTGATATTTAGTCAGTAGCATGCTGGGTTCAAGGACTACTATGTTTGTTAAAGTGAATGACTTTGACTAATATTCAAGGTCACAGGGGTCAAATTTGTTAAAAATCTTTAAACGACCTCTTCTGAATAACCATGGGTCCTAGGATGTTGATACTTTGCAAGATGCATACTGAGATAAAAGGCTATACAATTTGTTCAACATAATGACTTTGTTCGGCTTTCAAAGTAACAGGGGTGAAATGTTTTAAAATCTTTTAACAGGTTCATTTGAATTACTTTAATCATAAATACTGATATTTTGCCTGTAGCTTTATTTTAGATCACTTTTAAGGTTGCAAGTGTGAGATTTATACCAGGTGAGCGATGCAGGCCCATTGGGCCTCTTGTATATTCATTGGGGGCGTCATTTTTATACGACCGTCAAATTATGGCGTTGTCGTCTGTCCGTCCGGCGTAAACTTTGTTTGTCCGGCAATCTCCTCCTACATTTTTCGACCGATCTCTTTGAAACTTGGTAAACATTATAATCATGATATGAAGTTGTGTCTCCCTTAAAAGAACTTTGATTGACAATTTTTCCATAAGTTATTGCCCTTTGTTCATTTCAGTATTTGAATTTTGTCCGGCAATCTCCTCCTACTTTTTTCAACGGATCCCTTTGAAACTTAGTAAACATTATAATCATGATATGAAGTTGTGTCTCCCTCAAAAGAATTTTGATTCAACAATTTTTCCAAAAGTCATTGCACTTTGTTCATTCATTTCAGTATTTGATTTTTGTCTGGCAATCTCCTACATTTTTCTACCGATCTCTTTGAAACTTGGTATACTTTATAATCATGATATGAAGTTGTGTCTCCCTTAAAAGAATTTTGATTCAACGATTTTTGCAAAAAATATTGCCTTTTGTTCATTTCAGTATTTGATTTTTAGTCTGAAGATTTTCTCCTACCTTTTTTATAGCATATCAGCTAACCACTCTTATAATGATGCAGGTCTTATTTCAATATGATAAAGTATATAACACTATATGGCATTCGACGGGCGTATTTTCTTCCGCCCCGCGGTACTCTTGTAAGTCGCTCTACACCCCTAAAACATGTAAAATTACTCTGAACACATTAGTTTATATTTAAGTCCAAATATATATAGCTGTAACAAATTCTCAGGTCCCTGTGATTTGCTGTGAAGCATCCTTGGGTCCAGAGTTAAAATGGGGAAATATTTGCAATATTTCGATGAATTTTGCCAGGTTGCTTAAATTACCAGATGGGCCTCTTGTTCTAGATGAACAATCTATGACTGGAAATTGTAAGTTATATAATTGTATTTTTCTTCCTATTGCAGAGCCCCCAACGAACAGATTCCAGAGAAGACAATCAGGTATGCCTTAAATTTATCACATAAAATAAAACTTTCTTATTATTTGGTTATCTTAATTAATTCATCGATATCTGTTTCCAACCTTTTTGTCCACAGAAATTTTCACTTGCCTTCCAACCAAATTTACTGGCCCCGGGCCACCAGACGGGGGATATTTAGCGCCCTGAAGTAACATGACATTACAAAGTTATTATTTCATTTCAGTAATAATTGCCATAACTTTAGTATGTAGTATGCATAAACAATACATACACCCATCTTTGTAGCCCAAAAACAAAAGATTCAAATATCCCGACCTCCCTACCATGACATCACCAATATCTCCATGACAGAGCCACAGAGTGATCTCCCATCCTCTTCCTTTTATGGCGCCTGCTGCCTGCTGACGGTCCAAAGCTAGCTCCATATCAAATCTTTGTTTTGTTGGATTGGTTTGAGTGTCAAGTCAATTTATTACGCAGTTTGTGTGCTTTATACCCATCTGCCCTTTTTACTACAATTATTTTTGTGCCCTTTTTCGGTCGTACTCAACTTGTGCTGGTGGTGTGCCATGCGGTCCGCCATTACTGTGTGTAAATTTCCGACCTCTGTTTTTAGGTCAAATCACCCTGCGTCCTTGGTCCCATCATCTGATGGTGGGCTATTCAAATCACCCTGCGTTAGTGGTCCATTGTCCGTCTGTCTGTCGTCCTTCCTTAAACAATTCTTTGATATCCGTATTTCTCAAGAAGTACCAGACGGAACTTCATCAAATTTTATATGTAGGTTCCCCTTGTCCTTAGCTGTGCAGGGCAAATTTTGAGACTGATCGGATAAACAACATGGCCGATAGGCAACCATCTTGGTTTTTGATAGTGAAAGTTTGTTATCGCTATTTCCCGATAAGTACCATAAGGGATCTTTCTCAAATTTTATATGTAGGATCCCCTTGGTCCCTAGTGCTAGCTGTGCAGGGCAACTTTTGAGACTGATCAGATAAACAACATGGCCGACAGGCAGCCATCTTGTATTTTGATAGTGAAAGTTTGTTATCGCTATTTCTCAAGAAGTACCAGAGGGATCTTTCTCAAATTTGATATGTAGGTTCCCCTTGTTCCCTTGTTGTGCAGCAGTGCCTGAAATTGATGGTCGCCTGGTCGCTAATGGTGATTAAAATCTTGCTCAAGCGACCAATAGTTGTCAAATGTGAGGTAGTCACTGGCCCAATAAAAATAGTTTGGGCGACTGTTGAAAAATTAAAGAATAAAAGAAATTATAGTCCCTTCAAAACTAACTGGGGGGCAGTACATTTTTCAGTTGTCATTACTTCGATTTGAATCGAACTGTCCGTGATTTAGAAATACTGATATTTTATTTTGCCAGTAGCTTTATTTTAGATCACTTTTAAGGTTACAAGTGTGAGATTTATACCAGGTGAGCGATGCAGGCCCATTGGGCATCTTGTTGACATTGAAGGTTTGTTAGTACTATTTCTCATGAATAACTTGAGGGATCTTTCTCAAATTTGATATGTAGGTTCCCCTTGATCCCTTGTTAGGTCACCTGAACTTAAGCTCAAGTGACCTATTGCTATCCGTCTTCGTCCGTGGTCATCCGTCGTCCGTTTACATTTTACATTTTCAACTTAAGCTGAAATACTGGCAAAGGGATTTCATTAAGATTTCATGGGAAGGTTCTCCCTGGACAAGTGTTGTCATTTTTCGGGTCGTTCAGAAGTCCAATATGACGGCCACGGCCGCCATTTTGAAAAACTATTTCAAACTTAAAGTCAAGTTCTGCGGGGCTGATTGAACTGAAACCTGGTAGGAATGATCGGCTCATGGTCCTGACAAAGTGTTGTTATTTTTCGGGTCGATCAGAAATCCAATATGGCCACCACGGCCGCCATTTTGAAAAACTATTTCAAACTTTAAAACAAGTTCTAATAGGCCGATTGAACTGAAACCTGGTAGGAATGATCGACTCATGGTCCTGACAAAGTGTTGTTATTTTTCGGGTCGATCAGAACTCCAATATTGCCACCACGGCCGCCATTTTGAAAAACTATTTCAAACTTAAAAACAAGTTCTAATAGGCCGATTTAACTGAAACTCGGTCTAGGAATGATCAGCTCATGGTCCTGACAAACTGTAGAAATTCTTTCTACATTGCGTACTTTGTACTGTCATAGTTTATTACTTTTTTCCCCGTGTTTGTCTGCTTGTAAACTTGGTTTACTTTCGCTTTGGAAAGTATGTCTCCTTGAACGACCTTGACCTACTCCAAATATAATTTCAAAGGTGAAAGTCAAAAACTGTTTTCATTTTTGTGCGATTGTGAAGTGCGCTCAGTACTCTCAGTACTTTGATTTGTATCAAGACATCTTATACACGCTGGTAATACTACATCGATTACTACGCACTCTCAATCTTAAAAGTAGGGACAGTTTACATCTCTACTGCGGTAGGTAAACATCAGCCTTTCTTTGGCATGGCAAACACAACCGATATAGACAAAAACCTATTTCAATTCATTATCCTGACGTACATAGTGGACAGACTTTATTTTACGTACTACCTTCGCAGTCAACTAAGCCCATTGGCTGCCTATATTTATCCATTCTTTCTCCGACGTCATTTCGCACTCCGGGAATCCCCCACTACTCGGTCAGCTATTGTAGACTTGCACAGGTTATTATAAGAAGGCCAAATCAGTCCTTACAGTGAAAAGCCCGTCAAATTGTAAGCCAACAATTTCTAGTTAGGCCCCCGTATCGGAGATACGGGTGCCCTATAGTAATCACTCTGTCTGTCTGTCTGTCCGTCTACAAATTTTGTTCCTGGCCGATTACTTTGGTATTTATTGACCGATGTACATGAAACTTGGTCAAGATGTTCAGTTCACAAAAATACACATTGAGGTAAAAAGTCAAGGTCAAAGGTCAAGGTCATACGGTTCAAAGGTCAAGGTCAATTTTTAAATCTTTTCACTGATGAACATTTTGTGATAACATTATGAAGCAAAGTTGATTAGAATTAAACAAGGAGTCAACTGACCAAAGGTCAAGGTCACCGGGTCAGGGGTCAAGGTCAAATTTTGTAGCTTTTCACTGGTGAACATTTCGCTATGACATTATGGAGCAAAGTTGTTCGGAATTAAACAAAGAGACACATTGAGGAAATAAAGTCGAGGTCAAAGGTCAAGGTCATTAGATTCAAAGGTCAAGGTCAAAATTTACATCTTTTCACTGAGCAACATTTTGTTATGACATGATGAAGCAAAGTTGATTAGAAATAAACAAGGAGTCAACTGACCATAGGTAAAGGTCATTAGGTCAAAGGTCAAGGTTAAATTTCGTATCTTTTCACTGGTGAAAATTTCGCTATGACACTTTGAAGCAATGTAGCTCAGAATTCACCCTTCCATGGCCCGCCCCCACGTAGCAACCAAAGTCACGTGACTACATACTCCGACAACAAATGTAAACAAGCAATAGTAAAATTTTGCCAATGGCGATGGCGGCAGCGACTGTTGCAGGACTCGGGGACATTCCCGATGATTTTTGTATGGGGTACATTCAAGATGCAAACATTTCTGAAAAATGTTTATCCAGGGGGACTATTTATTTTTAAAGAGGGCTATGTCCACAACCTTAATTTAACAAAAAATGATGTCCAAGCGGAGGTGGCAATCGAAGGGAGATGCTACCGAAGCATGAGAAAGGGGGAGAAGCCACACTTGTTAACATTACATGTACAGTAGGCTTAACAAAGAAGTGTGTTAAGGACGCATACTGTTCAGCTGGGTAATTATCCAGTTTGGGTCTGTCGAGTTCCGTTTTTCTTTTCTTTTTTTAATTAAACGGTTGTTCAAAATATCATGCAGTGATGTAGGTTGGTTTCCTTGTTCAGACGTTTTTTTAAATAGCGGTATCCGCGGCTCAATACTTGGCAATTCTCCCTATTTAGGAGGGAGACTCACGAGTTTTACATCTACATAGTAATGACCACCTTCATCTATTTGAAGATCATGTCATGTGATAGTGGGTGCTAGGCCAAGAGAAGAAATTGAGCAAGTTAAACTAGTGAATTTGCTAAAATTTCATCTGAAAGAACAGCTCAAAAGATGCCATTTCCTTAGGGTGTACAGTACATACATACATTTGTTTTAATCTCCCCGATGGACATTTTAAAAAGTTGGCAAGTATGACAAGCTGGTGTTAAACTGTTTATGTGTGTAATCTTACCTATAGCAATATGATCATATATGAACCCCCTATATATATGCGTGTACCCTAAACTACAGACTGTAGTGCAGGCCTAACGTACAATCATGGCAGTCAATGAGTCATTCAAAATGCAAAAATTATATATAACAAAAGGTGGACATTGATAACGTTAACAGTCATCTCCGACATCTGTTGCTGTACTGTGCGATTACATCCAAATAAAAACAAGGGAGTAGGCCCTATACAAAACATTTGTTCCTACATGTACTGTTTACAGTGAAGAAATAAAAAGTCTAAAACATTAGTCATATTAATTATATTTAATTATTCCTTTAATGCATTTATCCAAGTTCTGCAAATGAAGTGAATAGCAGCTTACATAAAGGCATAACATAGACATTTATTCCTCCCTTTTGTCCTCTTTTTAAGGACAAAGCATTAATTCTGTGTTGATAACAAATCATCAGTTCATTATTACCCCATGCCCCATTCCCAAAATTATACAGTATTACCCTTCCTCCATTCTTCAATATCTAAGAGTGACAAGATCTGATGTGCAGCAGGCCTAGTTTACAAGTTTCTTCCATCTGCGACAGGGACTTGCGAACTTACAACGTTTCACGGTATGCCAGAGGTTCGCATCCTGTTTTGCAAA
The DNA here is from genome assembly GCF_002113885.1 of Mizuhopecten yessoensis. Classification (NCBI taxonomy): domain Eukaryota; kingdom Metazoa; phylum Mollusca; class Bivalvia; order Pectinida; family Pectinidae; genus Mizuhopecten; species Mizuhopecten yessoensis. The sequence continues at coordinate 614,437 of NW_018403340.1, read as the reverse complement.
TCACTGCTTGAGTGGAGATAGCAAATCTAAAAGCCAGATCTTTAAGACCAAAATTGTGTCGCAGTCTCATCAATGTTAACAACAGTTTATCCTCACACTCCATGTTAATTATGTCTTTCCTGTTATTATGGTGTTGTGGGGCCTGAATAGTGAGAAAGTCAAGTAGGGCCTGGAATGTTGAGAATTTGAATCCTGTATAATATTCAAATAATCCTTGAATCTGTGATTCCTCCTTTAAAATCTCCTGAACAGTCAGTGGTTTGGGTTTGTCATCACTTACAGGATTTCCCAATGTAGCTTCATGTTGTTCATACCACACTCTGTATTCATTGAATAAGACTTCAGACTGATGAACTTGTTGTTGTAGCCTCTTGATTTCAGCTGCTGCTGATAGCAGTTCCAAAGATGTTCCTGAAAAAAAGTTCTATAAATAAATCAAATTCAGCTGATTTTATTTTATTTTCAGTCTCAGAAGAATGACATTGCTTTTAACAATGGCAATGTCATGTCTTGCTGAGAAATGATTTATACCCAACCAGTAAAAGTTAGGTTGCCACCTTGTTACCAAGATTTGGNAGATGAACTTGTTGTTGTAGGCTCTTGATTTCAGCTGCTGCTGATAGCAGTTCCAAAGATGTTCCTGAAAAAAAGTTCTATAATTCAGCTGATTTTATTTTATTATCAGTCTCAGAAGAATGACATTGCTTTTAACAATGGCAATGTCATGTCTTGCTGAGAAATGATTTATTCCCAACCAGTAAAAGTTAGGTTGCCACCTTGTTACCAAGATTTGGTGGAAATGTCAAAGGTTGCAATGTTGGAAAAGGCAACACGGTCCCAAAGTACCAACACCCTATGGAACAGACTCAGAGAGAAAAGACTTACAGCATCTCAGATGTTCAAAGTTGTAAACAGAAAGAAAGGTCCTACTGATGCTATGCTCAGAGATTTGTTTACAATAAAGACATTTTCTTCTGTAGCAACAGATTATGGTATTAGCAGGGGGAAAATTGCCAGAGAAAAATATGTCAATTAAAAGTCTGTCTAAAACATACATGTCCATGATTGTGGGTTAGTGATAAACAATGAATTTCCCCATCTAGCCACCACACCTGATGGTAAAGTATGTGACAAAGGGGAGACTGGTATTGTGGAAATAAAATGTCCCTTTGTAGCAAGGCAGATGAGTATTACTGAAGCTTGCAATGTGATCCAGAATTTTGTACCTAGTTATGAAAACAATGTTGTAAAAATGAACAGAAAACACAACTACTATGTTCAAATACAGGGACAACTGCTTAACTGCTAGTCACAGGTGCTTCATCATCCATAGTGTGACCTTGTTGTGTTCACAACAAAAGAACTGTTTGTTGATAGAATTTATCCTGATATTCCATTTATGACCAAAATATTACTTCAGCTGTCATTTTTCTACAAGTATCATGCTTTACCATACCTCAAAAGATAAGGTATACCATATAGCTTTACCTAAATCACACCAACTGAGCAAACCCAATAATAACTTACACACATACTTTGATATTGCCACAATTTCACATTAGAACTTGAAGCCTTTAAAATATATTGGTTTGCAATTCCTAGTCTCTAAAAATTGTATTAATTGATGATATACATGTATACAGTGAAACCTGTCTAACCTGACATTCACTGGGGCATAACATACTGGTAAGATTACAGAAAAATAGTCTGTCAATAGTCTAAATACATAGGTCATATACTATTATTTTCATAACACATGGGATTACAGCATTATGTGTAAAGTGTCTGAATAATCAGGGGTCGGACGAGACAGGCTTCACTGTATTTTATTCGAGTTAAAACTGGTATTAAATATTTAATGAAAACCAATACAATTGAAATTGTACACAATAATACCATAAATGTTCTAGGACTATATACATATGGAGATTACATGCCAAATGAGTTTGATGTATAGTGCATAGTTCAGTTTCTGGTTTTATAGATAAAATGATATTTTGGTATCTTTCCATTTTCAAAATTTATCTCAGCTTTATACTAAAGCATATTTATACCTTGNCAACATTAAGACATGGAGAATGGGTTGAAAAAACCACCAAAGACTCATTGGTTAGAAACTAGAAAGGGATACATCTTTCAATAAAATCAATCACTTACAGTATAACTACATGCCCTGGATTAATTTATATAAAAAATCTTACTTTAGAATGTCTATTTCAATTTGTATGTATGCATACTTGACATTTTGGGAATAACAATTTGTTTATCAAAATGTTTAAACACCAAGGTATAAAGAAGTTAATTGATTATAGCTTATCTGATTCACTGCAACATATTTCCTGTCAGGACAATACTTTCTACTTGGAAAATCTATAGCACTGATCATAATTACAAATGTACAGATACATAAAATACTATTATGGTAAAAATTGAAATGTTCATATAAGAGCAGATTCCTTAGCAATTTTCTTGGTCAAATTAACTCACCCAACAGAATGCCTGAGTCTCCAATGAAGGCGGCACTTTTTATTTCCCCTCCATTAGCTGGCAAAGGATCGGAGTATTCTTCTGATGGTCCCAACTCACTCATAAAATGCTGAAACAAAACCAGAAGTATATATATGACTTGTAAAATCAGAATGAAAAGGGAGGTGCTTTATAAACATAACAAAATTAGATATATCATGAACAGTATCATGACAAATTAATAGTTTCTTCTTTGGATTGTTACATATTTTTCATGGATTTTTTTTATGTCACTTGCAACCATTATATCAGTAACATAACATAATATTTTAGATAACAACCCTACCGTCTGTGTATTTTTCTTTATCAAGAGTACTGTCAGAACAGTACTGTACTGACTGAGTAATATCGTGCATACATGTATATATGTAACACCAACCTTCTGTGATTTTTCTAAAAGCAACATCGAGATCACATGATTGATTGCTCCCTGTACATGTCGTGTACTCTCGTTAAAGTCTAACGGTAAACAGTAAACAAGTATCTTCTACTTTCATTTTGTTGACATAGGGGCATGTAATACAGCTGTAATGTAAACAACTAATAGGTCAACAAAATGTTGGTTTTATTAAGATTAAAGATAATAATTGATATGTATTTGCTGCTTGCACACCCGCAACACTTTATATGCGTATGAATTAAACCAGCAGAACACAAGACATCAAAATACGAAATGATGATTCCGCTGTGCATGCCCTGTGTTGGACCGACAGCTCTTATGTTTACACAGTGTCATAACAAGTTTTGCTCGAGACATATTAAAAACATATGAATGAAATTGAGGATTATGTGAGTATTAAAATATTGCCTGTTTGGTCAACCATATACTCTGCTTTACTACATTATATTTTCTAATATCGGAATATAAACATACCTTTGAACAAACGAACTTTTGTCGATCTATATCTGTTGCGTTAAGCTGCGAATGGGGTCGTCCACATGCCTTCACCCATCTCAGGCATGTTTCTAGGTTGGTTTTAGGGTTTTGGAAAGGGAATAAATGTCACACCGTTCTCCAATCTTTCTGCATATTGGCTGTCGCAGTTGCAGGTTCCCCAGGAGCACTTCTTCACCATTATTTCACTGCAGTTCGTATTTACCCTCGTGTCAATGTCGGACAAAGTTGTCGGAGGTAATGGCCGACAATCGAACTCGCGCTCTGATTGGCTGAATTTGTATAGCAACCGCGTTGCTAACAATGATGTGGAAGGGTGAATTAAACAAGGAGTCAATTGACCAAAGGTCAAGGTCACTGGGTCAAAAGTGAAGGTTAAATTTTGTATCTTTTCCCTGATGAACATTTTGTTATGACATTATGAAGCACAGAGTCAACTGACCTTAGGTCCAGGTTACGGGGTCCAAAGGGTCCAGGTCAAGTTTTGTATTTAATTTTTCACTGATGAACATTTTGTTATGATATTCAGGAGCAAAGTTGGTCGGAATTAAAGAACAAGTCAAGTGACCAAAGATCAGGATCACTGGGTCAATGGTCAAGGTCATTTGGGTCCAAAGGTCAAAGACAAAGTGGATCTCTGACTTTGACCCTGGCTCTTGATGGAGGAGGTATATAAGGTGAAATAAAACAAATCAAAGCTAACAAATGAGTATTGCACCGGTATTTACATTTCTGTTAGCCCAGCAAATATGGAGGTGGAAGGAAACAAGACTCACATCATAGTACATGTAAAATGTATATTTTGCTTCCTTGCGATTCTTTTTGAAGTCCCAATATCAAACATCAAGCTCAGCTATATGGGCAGATTGCTTCTTGGTGATTATGGGGGATATATTGCCACAAGATGGGGCCCTTACTGACCTGTCAGTGTTCTAGTTTTAATGTATTTTGCTTTATTTTTTCCCTGCTAAAACATAATATTCTAACCCTTAAAAGGCAACAGTCGTTATTTTCGGAGATGATTCCGTTATTCTTACAGGGAGCGAAAAATATCTAGATGAAGTAGAGGTTCCAATGAACATACTCTTTAAAGGTCACAGGGGTCAAATGTCTTAAAATCTTTAAACAACTTCTCATTAACCAAAAGGCCCAGGGTACTGATTTTGGGCATGTGGCATGCTGGGATAAAGCGCTACCAAGTTTGTTTCAGGAATGACATTGACCCACTTTCAAGGTCACTGGGGTCAGATGTCTTTAAATCTTCAAAAGACTTCTACTTAATAACCAAAAGGCCCATGGTTCTGATTTTTGGCCTGTAGCATGCTGGGATGAAGGGCTACCCAGTTTGTACAAATGAATGTCCTTGACCCTCTTGAAAGGTCACAGGGGACAAATGTCTTCAAATCTTTCATCAACTTCTCATTAACCAAAAGGCCCAGGGTACTGATATTGGGCCTGTAGCATGCTGGGATGAAGGGCTACCAAGTTTGATCAAATTAATGACCTTGACCCTCTTTCAAGGTCACAGGGATCAAATGTCTTTAAATCTTCAAACAACTTTTGCTTAATAACCAAAATGCCCAGGGTACTGATATTGGGCCTGTAGCATGCTGGGATGAAGGGCTACCAAGTTTGTACAAATGAATGTCCTTGACCCTCTTGAAAGGTCACAGGGGTCAAATGTCTTCAAATCTTTCATCAACTTCTCATTAACCAAAAGGCCCAGGGTACTGATATTGGGCCTGTAGCATGCTGGGATGAAGGGCTACCAAGTTTGTACAAATGAATGTCCTTGACCCTCTTTAAAGGTCACAGGGGTCAAATGTCTTAAAATCTTTAAACAACTTCTCATTAACCAAAAGGCCCAGGGTACTGATTTTGGGCATGTGGCATGCTGGGATGAAGGGCTACCAAGTTTGTACAAATGAATGTCCTTGACCCTCTTTAAAGGTCACAGGGGTCAAATGTCTTAAAATCTTTAAACAACTTCTCATTAACCAAAAGGCCCAGGGTACTGATTTTGGGCATGTGGCATGCTGGGATGAAGGGCTACCAAGTTTGTACAAATGAATGTCCTTGACCCTCTTTAAAGGTCACAGGGGTCAAATGTCTTAAAATCTTTAAACAACTTCTCATTAACCAAAAGGCCCAGGGTACTGATATTGGGCCTGTAGCATGCTGGGATGAAGGGCTACCAAGTTTGATCAAATTAATGACCTTGACCCTCTTTCAAGGTCACTGGGATCAAATGTCTTTAAATCTTCAAACAACTTCTGCTTAATAACCAAAAGCCCCATGGTTCTGATTTTTGGCCTGTAGCATGCTGGGATGAAGGGCTACCAAGTTTGTACAAATGAAGGACATTGACCCTCTTTAAAGGTCACAGGGGTCAACTGTCTTAAAATCTTTTAACAACTTCTCATTAACCAAAAGGGCCAGGGTACTGATATTGGACATGTGGCATGCTGGGATAAAGCGCTACCAAGTTTGTTTACATGAATGACATTGACCCACTTTCAAGGTCACTGGGGTCAGATGTCTTTAAATCTTCAAAAGACTTCTCCTTAATAACCAAAAGGCCCATGGTTCTGATTTTTGGCCTGTAGCATGCTGGGATGAAGGGCTACCAAGTTTGTTCAAATGAAGGACCTTGACCCACTTTCAAGGTCACTGGGGTCAGATGTCTTAAAATCTTCCAACAACTTCTCAATAACCAAAAGGCCCAGGGTACTGATATTATGCCTGTAGCATGCTGGGATGAAGGGCTACCAAGTTTGATCAAATGAATGACCTTGACCCTCTTTCAAGGTCACAGGGATCAAATGTCTTTAAATCTTCAAACAACTTTTGCTTAATAACCAAAAGGCCCATGGTTCTGATTTTTGGCCTATAGCATGCTGGAATGAAGGGCTACCAAGTTTGTTCAAATGAAGGACATTGACCCACTTTCAAGGTCACTGGGGTCAAATGTCTTAAAATCTTCCAACAACTTCTCAATAACCAAAATGCCCAGGGTACTGATATTGGGCCTGTAGCATGCTGGGATGAAGGGCTACCAAGTTTGTACAAATGAATGTCCTTGACCCTCTTTAAAGGTCACAAGGGTCAAATGTCTTAAAATCTTCCAACAACTTCTCATTAACCAAAAGGCCCAGGGTACTGATATGGGGCCTATGGCATGCTGGGATGAAGGGCTACCAAGTTTGTTCAAATGAATGACCTTGACCCACTTTCAAGTTCAAAAGGGTCAAATGTCTTGAAATCTTTAAACAACTTCTCAATAAGCAAAAGGTCCAGGGTACTGATATTTGGTCTGTTGCATGCTAGGATGAAGGCGTCATATGTTTAAATCTTTTAATAGGTTCTTATGAATCAAACACTGATATTCTGCCTGTAGCTTTATTTTAGTCCACTTTTAAGATTACAAGTGTGAGATAAATACCAGGTGAGGGATGCAGGCCCTTTGGACCTCTTGTTTATTGTGCACACATCGTTCACACACCATGCACACCGCACATCGTGTAACGTTGTGCGATCCCACAACTGTAGTTTCTGTAAGGAAAATGAAGAACAAAGAAGGCAAAATGTCATCTTTTGTAGATTTGATAAAGATCCTTTGATGGTGGGCGCCAAGATCCTTCTAGGATCTCGCTTGTTATAGTTGTCAAAATAGGTGGTAAAATAAGGTAATGTTAAGTAGTTATTACATTGAAACAATTAATAGAATCAGTTGTACATTCCATAGATTACATAAGCAGGAAAAGAAAAGATATTAACCGAAAAGCAACATAAAGCAAGGTGATATTAAGTGAAACCTACTGTAATACAGCAGCCTGGTCACTCATTAGTACTACTGGCTAGTAAATAATAAACTGTTGACTTGACAATAATTCTGGCTGGTCTTGCATTAACACTGTCACTTTCTTTGCAGTGTCTGCTGAGAGGTATGACCCAGAGGCAGACTCAGATGAAGGTGAAGATAAGGTCAGTATATAAATTGTTAAAAACATGAAAGCAGAAGGTAAATATTAATTCTGAGTTGTAAAAAAAGACCAGTTTTGTCACATAACAGTGTGAAATGACCTTTGGTCAAACTGGACTGTGGCTATTTTAAATTTTTGATACCTTTTCTGTCTGTGTTTGTTTATAAAGACTACCTAATTAGCTTGCAAATTGGTATGGATTTATACACTGCTTTTAAAATTGGCAAGAAATCATGCACACAAGTGCAGTCCAAACATTCATTAGGCTATTTGTCAAGCATCAACTGTTCCAAAAAAGGTATTTGTCAAGCATCAACTGTTCCAAAAAAGTCGAGGAAGCTATTTCAAGCATTGTCAATAATTGTCTTTCTTTGAGTCTCTCTTTTTAGCTCACCTGCCTGGAATGGCCAAGTGAGCTTATGCCATGGTGCGCCGTCCGTCGTTCATCAGTCTGTCGGTGGTCCGTCCGGCATCCGGCATCAATATTTTACTTTAAACAACTTCTTCTCAATAAACAAAAGGCCTAGGATGATGATATTTGGCCAGAAGCAAACTGGGATGAAGTGCTACAAAGTCCGTTCAAATGAATGACCTTCACCTATATGCAAGGTCACAGGGGTCAAATATGTTAAAACTTTAAACAACTTCTTCTCAATAACCAAATTACCCAGGGTGATGATATTTAGTCAGTAGCATACTAGGATCAAGGGCTACCAAGTTTGTTTAAATGTATGACCTTGAATCATATTCAAGGTCACAAGGAGCAAATATGTTCAAAATATTTAAACAACTTGTTCTGAATAACCAAAATGCTCAGGATGTTGATATTTAGTCAATAGCATGCTGGGATCAAGGATTACTATGTTTGTTAAAGTGAATGACTTTGACTTATTATTCTAATCGCTTTCCGTCCGTCGTCCGTCGTGCGTAAACTTTTTACATTTTCAACTTCTTCCCAAGACCCAGTGGATGGATTTTTTTCAAACTTGATGAGAATCATCCTTGGTAGATGAGGCTACAAAATTGTAAAATTGGGATTCCTACCCCAACCCCTGGGGCCAGGGCGGGGCCCCAAAAGGAACATTTACCAATATTTTCAAATTCTTATCCTTTGATGACAGGACAAGTATTGTATTTCACTTAGTACCTATGATATAACTCAGGTGACCGCTAAGGCCCTTGGACCTCTTGTTTTCAAGGTCACAGGGGTCAAATTTGTTTAAATCTTTAAACAACCTCTTGTGAATAACCATGGGTCCTAGGGTGTTGATACTTTCCAAGTTGCATCCTGAGATGAAAAGCTATAAAATTTGTTCAACATAATGACTTTGTTTGACTTTCAATCACAGGGGTTACACGTCTTAAAAAAAAATACCAGGTTCTTTTAAATTAATTTTAATCATAAATACTGATATTTTGCCTCTAGCTTTATTATAGATCACTTTAAATGTTACAAAAGTGAGATTTATACCAGGTGAGCGATGCATGCCCATTGGGCCTCTTGTACTGACAATGGGTAAGCCAGTTATTGGCTAATTCAACTCCGCTGTTATATATACAGTACACTTCAGGTGATTTGGTACAGAAACCCCGCACGGGCAACAGTCGTCGCGCAGGTGAAGGGGATTAAAGCCCCACCGAGAAATCACCTGAGCAAAGTCGCGGGGGGCTGCCCACCATGCGCGGATGAGCGTTGGGGATTAACTTGTCGATCAGCAGCTAACTAATGTACTGTACATTGAATAGCACTGACAGTCCAGAATGCCCGAATGCTATATTTATATGCTGTATGCACGACTATTTCATGCAATACAATATAGTAGTAGAACGTGGTACGTCCGAAAAATATCATTTACGTTCACGTCAGGTATCAGGTGGAAATCGGTCTGAATAAAACAATTATGTAAGTTAACAATAACTAACGTCTCTGAGTAACATGAGGCTATCTTTCAGTTGTTTAAGCAGCACATGGTGTTTTGGATGGTCAGCTATTTGCACCAACCATTCTTGCTATATTTCGTATTCGAAGTCAGAAGGTTGCATAAATTCACGAAAGAAAATCAGCTGCTTTCGACGACCTAGTTACATGTACAGGTGGCGCTGTTTATGTACATTACGTAATGCGATAAGTGACACAGGTATCAATATCGGGTGAGGCAAATTTAATACTGCACCGCTAATACAGATAGCGATTGCCACAGTAAATTTTTTATCAGGGGTGATAATTTCAACACAGCTTATTGACATAATAAGTGACACAAGAAACATTATCCTAAAACAAAGACAAGGAATCATAACATGTTTACCTAAAGGAGAAAAACCTAGACAATTTTTAAAGAACTGGAGACCAATATCCCTTTTAAATGTAACTTATAAAATTGCATCAGGCTGTATAGCAAGTAGAATAAAAGCAGTGTTAGGTAAATTAATTGATCCAGATCAGACAGGTTTTATTTCTGGGCGATATGTGGGAGAAAACACAAGGTTGATATACAATATTATGGATTACGCAGAGAGAAATGATATACCAGGGATGGTATTGATTATTGATTTTGAGAAAGCTTTCGATTCTGTATCTTGGAAATTCATTGATGAAGTACTAAACTATTTTAAATTTGGGGAAGAGGTTAGAAAATGGATAAAAGTTTTACATAAAAATGCAGTTTCTTCAATAAATCAGGGGGGAAATTTATCAGAATTTTTTGAAATAAGAAAAGGCTGTCGTCAAGGAGACCCTATTGCACCATATATATTTATAATGTGTGCAGAGATATTAGCGATAAGAATTAGAAACAATAAAAAAGTAAGGGGTATCAATATAAATGACTGTCCTATTTTAGTATCACAGTATGCTGATGATACCTCGTTGATTTTAGATGGTACAAACATTTCCCTAAAAGAAGCAGTTGGTGAATTAAATAATTTTGCAAAAATTTCTGGGTTGAAAATAAATAAATCAAAATCTCAGGTAATATGGATAGGAAGTAAAAAGCATAGTGAGGAAGTTCTTTATCCAGAATGGAAATTACAGTGGGGAAATAAAACTTTTAATCTTTTGGGGATAGAATTTCATGTAGACTTGCATAAAATTACTAGGCTGAATTATGATAAAAAGTTAGTAAAAATAAAGGCACTTATAAATACATGGAATAGGAGAATAATTACACCAATTGGTAGAATTTTTATCATCAAATCAATACTCATCTCACAACTCAATCACTTATTTATTGCATTACCAAACCCAAATGAATGTTTTATTAAAAAATTAAACACCGAACTATTTAACTTCTTATGGAAAAGCAAAGTTGACAAAACCAAAAGAGACATTGTTATAAGAGACTATATTGATGGTGGATTGAAAATGATGCATGTGATGTCTTTTATAGAATCCTTAAAATTAAC
>NW_018403340.1:585727-596597 GCF_002113885.1 Mizuhopecten yessoensis | reverse complement strand
CATGTTATAAACATTGTATTATTAGATTCATTGTGATGTTGGCTTTCATTGAAGTTTCAATTGTTATACTACTTGATGTTTTGGAAACTTAAACAAGTATAGTAGTTCTAAATATTATGAAATGACAGAAACATTAGGCCAAACAAATTACTTGTGTTTCTACTATCAGAAAAAAATAGGGTAGGTATGTATTAGCTAGGCATTTTATTGTTAATTTGAAAAATATCTTTACTGCGCTAATATAGAGCAGGAGTTCTGACTTTAACAGTGCATATAAAAACTTAAGGGTATTGTAGAACACAAATCTGAGATAAGTCTGGTTAACCACACTGGTGTCGAACACACCAATAAGTATAGTGTGTATAATATATCATAGTTTATACACATCATATTACTATTAGTGTGTCCAGTATCTGTGGGGTTAGCATAAACTCAATATTTGTTTTAAACTTTTAATTGGCCTTATATAATGATCATTTATAGGTCAGACAGGGTTTGGTTTCCAATTCGGAAACTAGACCTGTTAAAACAGTTATCATTTGTAATTTAGAGATTAAATATTTCTAAGCAGAAAAAAATGAACTATAAATATTTTTCAACCTTTTCTGAGTTGTACAATTTTAGAGTATCTTCTGTCTGAAATCTGAACATAACTTGTTTTATGATAAATGTGTAAAACAATTCCTCATACTGGGGTAAAGTTTTTCTATATATAGTCCCAAAAACTACAGATAAAATCCTTGAGCACGTACAAGATACAAAAATATATATTTTACGTCCATTTTGCAAAACATACAACATAAGCTACAAAGACAAAACATGAGTATAATAACAGAGACCAAAAACAACATGGAAAAATAAAATAAAAACATGTAGGTATGTACATGTACTATACTGTAAGCACAGAAAAAGAGTTTATCACTTGGAAAGCACTTAATAGGCACATTGCACACGGTAAGCACATCAGCACATGGTAATTTAAGCACATTTAGAACATTTGCATACAGCACATAAAAAACAAAACCATAACATGGAAAGCTTATTAGCACATAGTAGGCACATTTGCACACTGTAAGCAAAATAAAGGAGTGCAATGGACATCTCCATGTTTCCTGGTTAATTTCTTCTTTATGGAAACAACCAGGGGAGAGTGATGTTCTGCTTCATCTTTTGTATTAATGAAAACCGTGAATATCTAAGTGCGTGTGTTTAAACTAATTTTGTTTTGTTTTTACTGGTACCTTTTTATGTACACATGTTTTACCACCTAAGGAATTAGATGTCTTAAGCCCCCATATGATGTGCTGTTATAAGTTGAATTTAATGTACATTTTGTTTATATTTAGTTCTGCTACCAAAGAGATTGACTTATTGAAATGTTTTTGAAACATTTTAATGAACTCCTCAGCTTTAATGCCTTATTTCTCACTATACAAGCTCATATTGCTATGCCTCCTATTTGTTTGAATATCATCTCTAAACATTATTGCTGGTGCAGAAATTATATGGTAACTATGTTCTATTTTAGGGGGGGAAAGCAATCAATATTACAACAGACAGGGATGGTTATTGATGGGAGAAAGGAGGATGAGAAATAGGAACTGTACCAACTCTCTCATACCTTTGAGGACTTCATGAACTTTTTCAAAAGGCTGCAAGAACTATACCAACAGTGACATGACATTTTGAAATCTGTCAGTTACTTTATAGAGGAGGAACCTCTGACTAAATCATTTTCTCTCAGACACATGAAAGCCGAGTCCACAGATCCTTCCATCAGCGAATAGTTCAAATGTAGTTCAAATGCTTTCCTCGCAAACTTTTCCTTAATGGAGAAGTCAGTGATCTTTACTTGGAACAGATTGAATCTGTGAATATTGATGCTGAAAGCCTGATGAATGTGATTGAACAGCCCCTACTTGATGCTGAAACCCTGATGAATGTGATTGAACACCCACTACTGACTAAGGGCACAAATGTTGGAAACAACGTTTGTTTTGATCAATATAACACTATGGGTGGTGGGAGCAAATTGGAAAAAAAATTAAAAGTATGTTTTTAAAGATAGAAATACTGGTCATGGCTTCCTTTTAGTTTTTGTCCAATGAATTAAAAGTCAACGCAAATGTTAAGTAGTAAAAGAAATGTAAGATCCCTGGTATACATTGTACTTTTAACAATGCTTATGATCAATATCAATAAAATAAAATAAAAGTTATAATATGTAACTTGATATTTGTTAACTTCGCTCGATTTTACTGTGTCCAACATTTGATATTAAATCTTGTGTGATATATGAGAGGGATAGCACACAAGATTGTATCAATGTCAATGAAAGCAATTATTTCTTAAGTTTTCAACCATATTTCTTGAAACTTCATTTCTAAATTTCATACATCAATTGTTCAAGACAGTTTTAAGGTCAATTTCATTCAGTCAAGGTGAAGGCTACAGCTTCACAACCTGTTCATGTACATGTGACAGAGAAATTGTCAGTGCATTCCTAACTAAGTATTCAAACCAAATTTTATAAACCTTGATCCATCATTCTCAACATTAAATCATGCACTACCTGTTTGCATATACACAAGCAACCTCAACTTTCAATAAGTCCTGTTGTCAACATTTGTTGCACAATGCTATCAGTTCTGAAACCAACAATCATGACAACTGTAATAACATAGTATGTGTTCTAGCTGGTACATTTGCAGTACTCTTTTGAAATGTATTTGAAATTAATATGTGCATCTTATTTCAAATGCTAGCCTATGAAGATGATAAAGCTGAACATATGCTATAAAGTTGTTGTTTTCTTTGTGAAGAATTTATGCAATGGAAATAGAGGGAAAATAATGTAACTCTCCTAATCTTGTGTGTGTGTGTGAGTATGTATGTTTATATTTTGTTTATCTTATTCAATATTGAAACATACAACAATGTATCATATTGAATTAGAGTGCTTTTTATATTATTTGTTCATGGGAACACAGATTCAAAATAGTTCCATTTTTCATAAGAAGAGACCTTTTCACTGCAGTGAATATGTAAAACACTTTATTTAAAAGTTTTTCAAAATTATTGAGAGACTTGTAAATTTATGGGTAGCAGTAATCCACTTGCTTATCCACAATTTAGTTTCGGCAAGTAAACATCCTTATAAATATTGTTCTGTAACAATATACACTGACTGATGCAAAATTGAAACTTGAACAAAATTCACACGTATTAAAAAGCATGCCAACCCTGGTCGATGTGCACACTTTACAAGATAACTTGCTTGAATATATATTGATCAATATACAAACTTAGACGATAAGTTCAAAGTTGAGTGAAATCCATGCCTAATTAATTAGCATACTGTACTCTGATTGGTCAATGGTTTTATGCCAAGTAACTTTGTCAGATAAGGCAAGGGTTGATATCTTATTCAACAACAAAGGCAAAGTTCAAAGATGTTCACAATCTGTGCATAATCTATTTAATGGTTTAAAATAATCAGGTATTGGTCAAAGGGGTAAATGCCAGTTTCAGTTTTTAATGTTCTATGAAATACATTGTATGGACAAAGGGAAGCAATTCCAAATTCCTATGCAAATTAATTATCCAAAGGTTTAAAATGATATATTCTAGAGGAAACTTGGTACCCCTCTTCTGACAAACCTATAAAGATATACTGTACACACAAGAAGAATAACTTCACAGTGGTACACTTTTACATAAAACTTTGATTCATAACAAATTAACAGTAAATCCTTTTGTACAATATGATGGGAACTTCGTCTTTATTTTGTTCTCCATTCCAAAAATTATTTATATATATCTTTTGCCTTAGCTTTCAGTAATTTCAGTACTTTGATTTGCTTTTATTTATTAATTCTATGGTAATTGGAATAAATGGTTGTTGCAAATCGGCCAATGCATTGTTTAAAGTACATGCCAGCCATAAAGGCATAAGTGAGCTTCTCAAGCCGTAGAACACTGTATGAGGTGGGCGGAAGTCATAGACTGGACAAAATTCATCATAGGAATAAAGACGGTTATTTTCTATATGAACCATATCGGATAAAAATTTAATTCCTTTATCACACCATCCTTGATAGAAAACTGTGGAGTTATCTACCTTTATCTGTGTATTGAACCATAAAGGTAGTTTTAGCCGGTCAGGGGGTTTAATATTAAGTTTTATGATATATTCAGCAAATGTACTAAAAACTTCCACCCAAAAAGGGTTTTTGTATCTTTGTGATAGTCTAATGTAATAGTTGTCACCCAAAGTTGTCAACTTGTTAACATTTGTATTATATACATCTAACAGTAATGTTTTCCAGGTAGCGTCAGAATTGAGAGTTCTCCGTATCCAGGTTAATTTCAATGCTTTATTAAAGGATACAATGTGTGTCATCCTACATCCACCATCCTTATAATCTTGTATAATCTGATTTCTAGCTATTCTGTCTCTTGTATTCCAGATGAAATTGAAAAATGTATTTTCTAATTCTTTAGTAAGTTGGCTTCTGGTTTAGGTAAGCTCATAAATAAATGAGTCAATTTTGGAATTAATAGAGATTTGACTACTGTAATCTTACCAAGGACAGTCAGTCTTCTTTTATACCAATGTTTTAGTGTATTATTGATATCACTAAGTTTGGCTTTAAAATTTAATTTTGGTATATCTTCAAGTTTTAAGCTAAATAGGATGCCCAGTACCGTGAACGGTTCATTGGTCCACTCCAGGTTCCACTCATTACATAGTCTATTTACTGCATTTTTAGCTCACCTGGCCCGAAGGGCCAAGTGAGCTTATCCCATGGTGCAGCGTCTGTCGTCCGGCGTCCGGCGTCCGGCGTCCGTCAACTTTTTCCTTTAAAATGCTACTTGTCCTGAATGGCTCAGAGGATTTTGACCAAATTTGGTCAGGAGCATCATTGGCCAAAGGGTTCTCAGTTTTGTATAAACGGAGGGTATAACCCCCCTGGGGGCAGAGGGGCGGGGCCAAATAGGGGGAAAATAGGTAAATCTTTAAAAATCTTCTTCTTCTCAACCAATAGAAGGATTTTGACCAAATTTGTCCTAGAGCATCTTTGGACAAAGAAGACTCAAGTTTGTATAAACGGAGGGTGTGGCCCCTCTGGGGGCGGAGGGGCGGGGCCCAATAGGGGAAATAGAGGATTTTTTTTCTCCTGCTATACAAGTGAAGGGATTTTAACCAAATGCAGTCTGAAGCATGATTAGGGACAAAAGAATCAATTTTGTATAAACTGAGGTGTGTGGGCCTCCTTCTAAGGGCAGATGGGTGGGGCCCATTAGGGGAAATAGAGGAAAACATCAAATATCCTTCTCCTTTTGTACCGATGAAGGGATTTTGACCAAATTTGGTCTGGAGCATCATTGGCCAAAGGGTTCTCAGTTTTGTATGAACGGAGGGTATGGTCCCCCTGGGGGCAGAGGGACGGGGCCAAATAGGGGAAAATAGGTAAATCTTTAAAAATCTTCTCCTCAACCAATTGAAGGATTTTGACCAAATTTGTCCTAGAGCATCTTTGGACAAAGGAGACTCAAGTTTGTATAAACGGAGGGTGTGGGCCTTCTGGCGGCATAGGAGCGGGGCCCAATAGGGGAAATAGAGGATTTTTTTTCTCCTACTATACAAGTGAAGGGATTTAAACCAAATGCAGTCTGAAGCATGCTTAGGGAGAAAAGAATCAATTTTGTTTAAACTGAGGTGTGTGGATTCCCCTTCTTTGGGGCAGATTAGTGGGGCCCATTAGGGGAAATAGAGGAAAACATTAAAGATCCTTCTCCTTCTGTACCGTTGAAGGGATTTTAACCTAACCAAACTTGTTTTAGAGAATCTTTGGGCAAAGGGAATTGAATATTTATAAATGGAAGATGCAACTTTGTTACTTGTACTCCTTTGATAAACCTGAATGGTACTCAGCAGGTTTTAAATTGAAAAATAAAATACCAGGTGAGCTATTAAGGCCCCTGGGCCTCTTGTTTCTTGAACCTATCCAGACTGCCTTAGTTTTTTCAAAGTTTGGTGTCAAGCCGGAATACTTCGAAAACTGGTCAAGAAGATCAAGAGTTTTCTTAAGAGATTTTTCCATACCATTCAAAAATATACCAGTATCTGAAATAGTTTATACTCTTTGTTAACAATTGTAATACCTTTAATTTCTTGATTAGACCTTATTAGGATACCCATTATTTCTACACACAGGAGAAAAATATATGGCGAGATCGGATCGCCTCGACGGCAGCCCCGTCCTATATTAAAAAATGTTGAAAAAAATCCATTTTGAAGTACACATAATTTTGCGTCGTTATACAAAATGCTTATCCATTTAGTAAATTCGGGACCAAACTTAAAAAACTCTAGCACATTATACATAAGTTGCCAGGACACCGAATCGAATGCCTTCTCGAAATCGATCAATAATAGAATTCCTGGTTTGTGATTTTTTTCAGTATAGTACAAGATGTCATAAAGTAATCGGGTATTTTCCCCTATATATCTACCAGATAGAAACCCCTTCTGATTTTCATGAATCAGCTTATCCATATATTTTTTCATTCTATTTGCCAAGCATGTTGATAGGATTTTGTAAGAGACATTAAGGAGTGATATGGGTCTCCAATTTTTGAGGAGCTCTCTGGGCTTATCCCCTTTTGGCAACATGGAGATTATTCCTAATTTTTGGGTAGTAGAGAGTTCTCCAGTTTCAAGACTGTAGTTTAGAGACCTTATCAACATTATACCTATATCCAACCAAAAGAATTTAAAAAATTCAGGGGAAAATCCATCAGAACCTGGAGATTTATTATTTTTTAGTGATTTTACTGCGGATTGAGCCTCGGTATATGTAATCTTCCCTTCTAGCATATCAGCTTCTTCCATATTTAACTTGGGAACATCTAGATTACCAAGAATTTCATCTAATTTAACATTTATTAAAAGTTCATCCTTACTACTGTAAAGAGTTTGATAGAAATTTCTAATCTGTTCAAGAATATCTTCCTGGTTTTTAGGTCACCTGAGCTTTAGCTCAAGTGACCTATTGCTATCCGTTTTCGTCCGTCGTCGTCCGTCGTCCGTCGTCCGTCGTCCGTTAACATTTTACATTTCAAACTTAAAGTCAAGTTCTGCTGGGCCGATTGAACTGAAAGTTGGTAGGAATGATCGCCTCATGGTCCTGACAAAGTGTTGTTATTTTTCGGGTCGATCAGAAATCCAATATGGCCGCCACGGCCGCCATTTTGAAAACCTATTTCAAACTTAAAGTCAAGTTCTGCTGGACCGATTGAACTGAAAGTTGGTAGGAATGATCGCCTCATGGTCCTGACAAAGTGTTGTTATTTTTCGGGTCGATCAGAAATCCAATATGGCCGCCACGGCCGCCATTTTGAAAACCTATTTCAAACTTAAAGTCAAGTTCTGCTGGACCGATTGAACTGAAAGTTGGTAGGAATGATCGCCTCATGGTCCTGACAAAGTGTTGTTATTTTTCGGGTCGATCAGAAATCCAATATGGCCGCCACGGCCGCCATTTTGAAAACCTATTTCAAACTTAAAGTCAAGTTCTGCTGGGCCGATTGAACTGAAAGTTGGTAGGAATGATCGCCTCATGGTCCTGACAAAGTGTTGTTATTTTTCGGGTCGATCAGAAATCCAATATGGCCGCCACGGCCGCCATTTTGAAAACCTATTTCAAACTTAAAGTCAAGTTCTGCTGGGCCGATTGAACTGAAAGTTGGTAGGAATGATCGACTCATGGTCCTGACAAAGTGTTGTTATTTTTCGGGTCGATCAGAAATCCAATATGGCCGCCACGGCCGCCATTTTGAAAAACTATTTCAAACTTAAAGTCAAGTTCTACTTGGCCGATTGAACTGAAACTTTGTAGGAATGATCGGCTCATGGTCCTGACAAAGTGTTGTTATTTTTCGGGTCAATCAGAAATACAATTTGGCTGCCATGGCCGCTATTTTGCTACTAAATTCTAATAGGCCGATCTCACTTAAAATTGGTCTAGGAATGATCAGCTCATGGTCCTGACAAAGTTAAGTTAACATTATACTATTTTTTACTCAAATTGGTACATATTTCAACAAAAAAAAAAAATACTGTAGACTCAGGTGACCGTTAAGGCCCATGGGCCTCTTGTTTACAGTTTCACCCGACTCTAGTCTAACATGGGTAACAGTTTTATTTACATAGTTTCTTTTTTCGAGGCTGAGAAAGTACTTTGTAGGTTTCTCACCTTCTTCAATCCACTTTGCCTTAGATCGGACAAAAGCACCTTTGAGTTTTTCTTTACGCATATCTTCGAGTTCTTTCTTGGCGTCGCCTAGAAGTTCTAATAATGTCAGGGAGTCTGGTGACTCAGCTGTAATGTTCTCTAGTAGGACAATCTGTGACTGTAACCGTTTATCCGCTGCAGTATTTTCTCTTTTAATTTTTGCAGAATATGGAATTGTCATAGCTCGAATCTCCATTAGTATTTGTTCAAAGAATAGCTGATCATTTATAATAAACTGGATATCCGTGTCATCTATTTCTTTTAAGTTTACCATATTGTAAACGGGTAGCATATATCTGTCTTTAATTTTAAGAATTGTTTGTTTCACTTTATTAATGTAGTTAGGGTCTTTAGAAGAGAATTGTTAAACTTCCAAAAGCCTTTACCTTTTTTGAAATCGGTTAATTTTAATTCAATTTCTACAGACGAGTGGTCCGTTTTATAACCAGGGAGTATGCTAATTTTATCAACTAGTGAGAGTAACTCTTCGGAAATCAGAAAGAAGTCCAATCTGGCTTTCTTTATAGGGTTTTTCCTAAACCAAGTATAGCGACGTAGGTCTGGGTTATGTACTCTCCAAGGATCTTGGAGTTTATTTATTTCTTTGAGCTCAAGGAGAATATTTCGAGATCTAGGATTATTTAAAGTGTTATAGTTATGACAGTCAAGATTTGGGTCCTGAACTAGATTAAAATCTCCACAAACAATGCTAAAATCACAAACTGATTCTAGTAGAATGCTATTTAAGGTTTCATAGAACTCAGGTGTGTCCCTATTTGGACCATATATATTAATAAGTAGGATTGTATATTTTTTTTCAATTTCTAGTTCTAATGATATTAAATTACCTGCCTCATCAGCATTTTCATTTAATATTTTAACTTCGAAATTATTACTAAATAAAAATGCAACTCCTCTTGAATCGCTTTTACCATGGCTGGTATAAATATTGTACCCCCATTGGGCTCTAATATACGACTGCTCTTTTTGTGTGAAATGGGTATCTTGAAGGCAATATATTGAACTTTTTTTGTCTCTCAGGTATTTAAAAACATCACTACGTTTGGCTTTGTCGCCCAACCCTCTACAGTTTAGGGTTAAAAATTTTAAACTAGACATAATATATCTGTATAATTATTTCACAAGCACATATACCTAAGTTATTGTACATTTTTACGCTAGAAAAATACATTTTTCTGCAAAGTTTCTCACATCTTACACACACAAAACATAAATTACATAAAGTACGATACAACATGTTGTAAATTCCGTGATCCAGTTGGCTCACTCCCCATAGTGAGCTTAAATTTTTCCCTGGGGAATTTACGGGGTACATATATATGTATATATAGGTAAATAAAGCCTATCTGGCTATTTAACTAAAAGATACCCACCGCATATGTCCTGCATGGGTCTTGGTCATATTGTAAATTCTGTGATCCAGATGGCTCACTTCCCATAGCGAGTATAAATCTTCCCCAGGGGAATTTACGGGGTACACATATATATACACATATATATGTAAATTAGGCCTATCTGGCTATTAACTAATCTATACCCACCGCATATGTCCTGCATGGGTTTTGGACCTGACATAATTATTATATATATACAATACATCTTAATTTTTAACAATTCCAAAACAGTACGCAGGAAGCATGTGTATGACCCATAGGGGTATATTAATTGTATATTAGGCACTCGCCCATTGCTAAACTGATGCGGTAAGGTAAGCCCAAAAAGTACATGTAAAAAAAAACTCCTGAGATTTTATTAACCATACGAGTATTGGATGAAAAATGTGAACACTTAAGATAACTTTGACTAGTATTTCATCTCTACAGTTTCATAGTTAACAAGTAGATTATTACTACTTAAGTTTTTTAGGGCCAATGTTAAATTGTCATCAGTCTGCCTATCCAATCCCGACCAAACATCTTTTACTTGGGTAAGGGTCATGATCACAAGGTAGGGTATTGTATAGGTTGGTTATTTTTAAGAAAAGAAATAGTGGGTATTGAGTATTGAGTCAGTCGGGTTTGGACGAACAAACTATACTTTAAGCCTATTCCCCTTTTCGTCTGGGAATGTCCATGGGACGAGGGAAACAATTACCTTAAATATTTTTTGGAATGCTGAGCATTTGGTATAGGACATAATTAATTTAATAGTAAGTCAGTGTTTCAATTTAACAGTTCAAGTTCATTACTCAATTGAGTATTTCTTCCATTTGTCTTGGGCCGATTTCCTGGTCATTAGCCAAACATCGATCTTACTTTCCCTAACCACTGTTTGCATTTGGTTGGTTTTTTAGCTAAGGCGTTAGCCGCCAGCTATTGGTATTACTTTAGTTAATGAGCTCAGATATTCATAAATGTCGATTTCACACAGACGGCCTCTAGCGGTAGTCACTGGTACTAAATTGAATCATATACCGGACCTACTGTCTTTATTATGCGTAACTTTGGACTCAAATGCACTTGAATGGCTTGTAAATATCATTACTTTTCTTTATAGAACATATGATCTTATCACAACGTCGTATTCTTATTGAAAATGCACCCTGTTTA
>NW_018403340.1:573330-583572 GCF_002113885.1 Mizuhopecten yessoensis | reverse complement strand
TTTTTCAAAATTATTGAGAGACTTGTAAATTTATGGGTAGCAGTAATCCACTTGCTTATCCACAATTTAGTTTCGGCAAGTAAACATCCTTATAAATATTGTTCTGTAACAATATACACTGACTGATGCAAAATTGAAACTTGAACAAAATTCACACGTATTAAAAAGCATGCCAACCCTGGTCGATGTGCACACTTTACAAGATAACTTGCTTGAATATATATTGATCAATATACAAACTTAGACGATAAGTTCAAAGTTGAGTGAAATCCATGCCTAATTAATTAGCATACTGTACTCTGATTGGTCAATGGTTTTATGCCAAGTAACTTTGTTAGATAAGGCAAGGGTTGATATCTTATTCAACAACAAAGGCAAAGTTCAAAGATGTTCACAATCTGTGCATAATCTATTCAATGGTTTAAAATAATCAGGTATTGGTCAAAGGGGTAAATGCCAGTTTCAGTTTTTAATGTTCTATGAAATACATTGTATGGACAAAGGGAAGCAATTCCAAATTCCTATGCAAATTAATTATCCAAAGGTTTAAAATGATATATTCTAGAGGAAACTTGGTACCACTCTTCTGACAAACCTATAAAGATATACTGTACACACAAGAAGAATAACTTCACAGTGGTACACTTTTACATAAAACTTTGATTCATAACAAATTAACAGTAAATCCTTCTGTACAATATGATGGGAACTTCGTCTTTATTTTGTTCTCCATTCCAAAAATAATATATATATCTTTTGCCTTAGCTTTCAGTACTTTCAGTACTTTGATCTTAGCTGGTAGCCAATTTTGAGAAGTTCATATCTTTTGGTCTTGAGGTGGTCGGGTAAATCGGTACGAACAGTGATCTTTGAGGCTCTGTCAATATTTCTCGCGTTTTTTAGGACAAGATCTCTGTCTCTCATGCACACAAACCTCACTATAACTGTCTCGGGTCTAGTGTCTCTCTCCTCGCGATCGTTTCGAGTGTTTTCTGATGTTTTGCGTCGAGGTACCCTATGGGTGTTATGTATTATGATCTTTTCAACGATCTTCCCGTCAATTTTCATACCGGTACACATAAGTTCCCGAATTTGTAGTTCCGTCGCTTTGCCATCATCTGGAAGACCAAATATCAAAACATTATATTTCCTACTTCTACCGTCCTGGTATTTTTGTTGGTTCTCAAGATATTCAATCTTTTCCATTAGTTCTTGCTTTACTTTCAGTAGTTCGACCACATTACTCTGCATTTCGTCAAATTTGTCTGAGCAAAAATCCGCTGACTGCTTCATCTCGTAAACCGCATTTTTCATCGTGTCAACTTCGTCGTCAACTTTCTGTTCGAGTTTGTTCATTCTGTGCTCACATTGTTCTACAGTAGCATTGAAAGTGTCAATTTTTGCGTTTACTTCTCCTATTTTGTTACATAATTTGCTATCAAGAGCTGTAATAAGTTCTTTCAAATCCTTGAACTGCTTGAGCTGCTCGTCCGCCATCTTGGTTTCTGTCTGTTCTACAGTGCACGTGGCCGAGTTTTTTCTAGTGAAATACGAGTGTATGGGCTGTTTCGACGCCTCTTTAGTGCTTTTTGCGCCTCCTCGTCCTTTCCCAGGTCCCCTGGACATTCCCTGCTGCAACTCACAACATGGGGGATGGAGAGAAAATGGGTGAAGGGGAACCAGTTTTGTATAAACCGTAGGTCTGGCCCCCCTGGGGGCTGAGGGGCATGGCCAAACGGGGAAATAAAAGAAATTCTTTAAAATCCTTCTTCTTCTGTAGGAAGGAAAGGATTTGTTCCATATTTGGTCTGAAGCATCCTTGGGAGAAGGGGAACCAATTTTGTATAAACCGTGGGTCTGGCCCCCCTGGGGGCTGAGGGGCAGGGCCCAATAGGGGAAATATAGCAAATTCATTAAATTCCTTCTTGTTCTGTAGGAATGAAAGGATTTGGTCCATATTTAGTCTAAAGCATTCTTGGGGGAAGGGGGACAAATTTTGTCTAAATGGTGGGTCTGGCCTCCCTGGGGGCTGAGGGGCAGGGCCCAATAGGGGAAATATAGCAAATTCTTTAAAATCCTTCTTCTTCTGTAGGAATGAAAGGATTTGTTCCATATTTGGTCTGAAGCATTCTTGGGTGAAGGGGAACAAGTTTTGTATCAACCGTAGGTCTGGCCCCCCTTGGGGCTGAGGGGCATGGCCATTCGGGGAAATATATCAAATTCTTTAAAATCCTTATTCTGTAGGAATGAAAGGATTTGGTCCATATTTCGTCTGAAGCATCCTTGGGTGAAGGGGAACCAATTTTGTATAAACCATGATTCTGGCCCCCCTGGGGGCTGAGGGGCGGGGCCAAATAGGAGAAATATAGCAAATTCATTAAATTCCTTTTTGTTCTGTAGGAATGAAAGGATTTGGTCCATATTTGGTCTAAAGCATTCTTGGGGGAAGGGGGACACATTTTGTGTAAATGGTGGGTTTGGCCCCCCTGGGGGCTGAGGGGCAGGGCCCAATAGGGGAAATATAGCAAATTCTTTAAAATCCTTCTTCTTCTGTAGGAATGAAAGGATTTGTTCCATATTTAGTCTGAAGCATTCTTGGGTGAAGGGGAACCAATTTTATATAAACCGTAGGTCTGGCCCCCCTGTGTGCTGAGGGGCATGGCCAAACGGGGAAATAAAACAAATTCTTTAAAATCCTTCTTCTTCTGTAGGAATTAAAGGATTTGTTCCATATTTGGTCTGGAGCATCCTTGGGAGAAGGGGAACCAATTTTGTATAAACCATGGGTGTGGCCCCCCAGGGGCCTGAGGGGCGGGGTCCAATAGGGGAAATATAGGTAAAACCTTTATAATCCGTCTTCTACCATAGGGATTTAAAGGTATATTATCCTAATTTAGTCTGGAGCATCCTTAGGCAAAAGGGACTCAATTTTGTATAATTGGTGGGTATGACCCCCGTTAGTTGCATATAGGGGTGGGGCTCTGTTTGAAGTTTGTTCTCGCTATATCTCAAGTACTGGATGGATCTTTCTGAAATTTCATATGTACTTACAGCACCTACTTCATACCAATTATTTTAAACATATTCAGGTGAGCGATACTGGCCCTCTGGGCCTCTTGTT
Source organism: Mizuhopecten yessoensis (assembly GCF_002113885.1). NCBI lineage: Eukaryota > Metazoa > Mollusca > Bivalvia > Pectinida > Pectinidae > Mizuhopecten > Mizuhopecten yessoensis. Next base: position 580,451 of record NW_018403340.1, on the reverse strand, counting down.
ATTAGATGTTTTGTTTATTCCTTTTGCTTTTAATAAGGAAACATTTATCTTCGGTATATGTGATCAAACCAGAACTCGATACATGGTAGATAACCAAATTATTCTTATTATAAAATATTATGTTTTTAAAGCAAGATGCCTAGAAAAAGCTCTATCAGTAAATGGCCTTATAAACTGTGTAAAAGAGACTTATGAGATACAGAAATATATTGTGAATGGGAAAGATGAAAAACATAGACATACCTTCTAAAAAGACTGGGAAAAGTGGCAAAACCTTTTTGATATCCCATAAAAACACTCAATTTCATGATTTATATGTAGAAAACCAATTAAGTGGTAACAGTAATAGATAGGAATACTCTAAGTATATTGAGCTGATATAATACTACTGTTACTGTACGATCGACAGGTTAATGTGATAAATTATTCTTTTGTAACTAATCTCCATCCTCTCAACCCCCTCTCTCTCTCTCTCTCCCTATCCACATCTCTCTCTCTCTCTTTTTCTCTCTGTCTATCTCTCTCTGTCTCTGTCTCTGTCTCTCTCTCTCTCTCTCTCTCTCTATCTTGTTTTCTTTTCTTTTCATATTTCTTAATTCAAATGACTATCATTTGTGTATTGTGTGTGTGTGTGTGTGTGTATGGGGGAGTGTAAGTTTGAGCGAATGCCTGAGTATATTTTTTTTGGTAATTTGATCAAGGACATGGAATAACTCACTTTGAAGCTGTGTATGTACATGTGAATTGATGTATACAACAACTAAGTGAGGGATTTTAAATTTGTAAAATGGTTGTAAATCAGGAATGATGATGATATCATTATGAATTAATGATGATGATGATAATAATATGTTGATGAAGATACATATAGAATGATGAATGAAGATTATAATTGAAGATGATGATTGTATGATGATGGTGCAATGATGATGATTGAATAATTATATATGAAAGAGGATGATGAAGATGATAAAGATGAATGATGATGATGATGATATGTTGATGATGATATTATGATGACAATGAAATTGATTGTGATAATGCTAAATCCATGTCCGTGTGTGTATATGTGAGAATGCCTGAATGTCCTGTTTATGTATATGTAATGAAAAACTTGGAAAAATAAAACCATTACAAAAAAAACAACCCATTATCCTTGTGTAAAATGTTTTATTATCATAGGGGTCAAATGTGTTAAAAACCTTCAAATAAACAAGAGGTTTAGGGTGATGTTATTTAGTCTGAGCATATTGGAATGAATGGCTATCAAGTTTGATCAAATGAATGATCTTTATCCACTTTCAAGGTAACAGGTCAAATGTGTTTAAATCAGAGGCCTATGGTTATGATATTTGGCATGTAGCTTAATTAGTTGTTAAAAGTGATATGAAGTGTTGAATGAATGACCTAAACTAATCAGATTAGTTAAATAAGGGTTTTCCAACAAAAGTGTATAAGGTGAAGAATAAAAACTTTCAACATAGACACACAATAAGTATTCATACATGCCAAATGAATAACAGACAAGGAATCCAGTCCCATTCTGCCTCTTGTTGCGAGTTTTGCAAGATCACTTGTAAAATGTAAGCCACGTCTTGTGTTTTGTTTCAGATTGTTTACCCAAAGTCTGATGGGCAACGAAAGAGGCTGAGTGAAGCAGTGCATCACATTCTTCTCTTCAGATCCCTAGATGTTGTAAGTACACATTCTTGAACAATCTTTGGAACCACATACATTCATGATCATAGAGAATCTGCCGAACAGACATCAAGAGCATAGAGAATCTACCACACAAACTCAATGAAAAATCTACCACACGGACATCACGATCTACCACACAAACATCATGATCAAAGAGAACCTACCTGAGTACCAAACAAACATCCATGATTTTAGAAAATCTACCACACAAACATCCATGATAATTAATTGTTTTTGCTCCGTTTCTTATTATTAGGGCTTTTCACCAACTGGTTAAAAGACCTATTGTTTTTAGCTCACCTGGCCCGAAGGGCTAAGTGAGCTTATGCCGTGGTGCTGCGTCCGTCGTCAGTCTGTCAATCCGTCGTACGGCGTCAATATTTTACTTTAAACAACTTCTTCTCAATAACCAAAAGCCTCAGGGTACTGATATTGGGCCTGTAGCATGCTGGGATAAGGACTGCCAAGTTTATTCAAATTAATGACCTTGACCCACTTTCAACGTCACAGGGGTCAAATGTCTTAAAATTTCAAACGACTTCTCAATAACCAATAGGCCCAGGGTACCGATAATTGGCCTGTATTATACTGAGATGAAGGGCTACCAAGTTTGTTCAAATGAATGACCTTGACCCACTTTCAAGGTCACAGGGATCAAATGTCTTAAAATCTTCAAACAACTTCTTCTCAATAACCAAAAGCATCAGGGTACTGATATTGGGCCTGTAGCATGCTGGAATGAGGACTGCCAAGTTTGTCCAAATTAATGACCTTGACCCACTTTCAAGGTCACAGGGGTCAAATGGCTTTACATCTTCAAACAACTTCTTCTCAATAACCAAAAGGCCCAGGGTACTGATATTGGGCATTTAGCATGCTTTGATTAAGGGCTACCAAGTTTGTTCAAATGAATGACCTTGACCCACTTTCAAGGTCACATGGATCAAATGTCGTAAAATCTTTAAACAACTTCTTCTCAATGACCAAAAGGCCCAGGGTGTTGATATTGGGCATGTAGTATGCTGGGATGAAGTGCTACCAAGTTTGTTCAAATGAATGACCTTGACCTACTTTCAAGGTCACAGGGTTGAAATGTCTTAAAAGCTTCAAACAACTTCTTCTCAATAACCAAAAGGCCCAGGGTACTGATATTTGGCAAGTAACATGCTGGGATGAAGGACTACCAAGTTTGTTCAAATGAATGACCTAGACATACATTCAAGGTCACAGGGGTCAAATATGTTAAAAACCTTAAAACAACCTCTTAATAAGCAAATGGGTTGGAAAACTATAAACTCTGTTCAACCTTATGTCTTTGTTCGACGTTCAAGGTCACAGGCGTCATATGTTTAAATCTTTCAATAGGTTCTTATAATCAAATACTGATATGCTGCCTGTAGCTGTATTTCAGTCCACTTTTTAGATAACAAGTGTGAGATTAATGCCAGGTGAGCGATGCAGGCCCATTGGGCTTATTGTTGTTATGTTTTAAGCTCACCTGGCCCGAAGGGCCAAGTGAGCTTATGCCGTGGTGTGTTGTCCGTCGTCAATATTTTACTTTAAACAACTTCTTCGGAATAACCAAGAGGCCCAGGGTACTGATATTTGGCCAGTAGCATGCTGGGATGAAATGCTACCAAGTTTGTTCAAATGAATGACCTTGACCCAGTTTCAAGGTCACAGGGGTCAAATGTCTTAAAATCTTCAAACAACTTCTCAATAGCCAATAGGTTCAGGGTACTGATATTGGGCCTGTAGCATGCTGGGATGAGGACTGCCAAGTTTGTCAAAATTAATGACCTTGACCCACTTTCAAGGTCACAGGGGTCTAATGGCTTTACATCTTCAAACAACTTCTTCTCAATTACCAAAAGGCCCAGGGTGCTGATATTTGGCATTTAGCATGCTTTGATGAAGGGCTACCAAGTTCGTTCAAATGAATGACCTTCACCCATATTCAAGGTCACACGGGTCAAATATGTTAAAAACTTTAAACAACTTCTCAATAACCACAATGCCCAGGGTGATGATTTTTAGCCAGTAGCTAGCTGAGATGAAGGGCTACAAAGTTTGTTCAAATGAATAACCTTCACCCATATTCAAGGTCACAGGGGTCAAATATGTTAAAATCTTCAAACAACTTATTCTGAATAACCAAAAGGCCAAGGGTACTCATATTGGGCCTGTAGCATGCTAGGATAAAGGGCTACCATGTTTGTTCAAGTGAATGACCTTGACCCTCTTTCAAGGTCACAGGGGTCAAATGTCCTGAACTTTTCAACGAACTTAATAACCTTTTCGAAAAGCCACGGGTACTAATATTAAGCCTCTAGCATGCTGTTATGAAGGGCTACCCAGTTTTTTCAAATGAAAGACCTTGACCCACTTTCAAGGTCACAGGGGTCAAATGTCATTAAATCTTCAAACAACTTCTTCTCAATAACCAAAATTGCCCAGTACTGATATTGGGCCTGTACCATGCTGGGATGAAGGGCTTCCCAGTTTGTTCAAATGAATGACCTTGACCTGCTTTCAAGGTCACAGGAGTCAAATGTCTTAAAATCTTCAAACAACTTCTTCTCATTAACCAAAAGGCCTAGGGTACTGAGGTAGCAGAATACAGTAGAAATGGCCCGACTCTGATAAACAAGGCACATGTCGAGGAAATGTAAACACAGCGGTTTTACCCTACACAACACACGTATACATGTATATATATTTGTAATTTGCATTACATTTACAATACATATAAAGCACTGAGAAGTGTATAAACCTCTTTTTTCTATGTATGTCACTTGTGTGAAAACCATGGTTACCACATCAAAAATTACCAAAAAATGCCAAAAAATGCTATTTTTAACCCAAAATTTGACCCCCGCAAGTAGTAATTTTTTTCCTAAGCTCTGTCTGAAATTAAAGATTACCTACCTGGTTGCAGAATTATCTGGGTCGCAGTAAAATTGTAGAACTTGATTTTTTGCAATTTTGCGTCGTGTGCTGTTGTCAAAATTTTACCTCCTGTAAAGCTAGCTTTTCATGTGTACGCACCCTTTCGTATTATGGCCAAAATTTTATTCTCGAACCAAAGAAATCTTCTTTCTTTTTTACAAATGTGAAGCTCACATAGCCCACTTCATCATGCTTATACCAATTTTAGTACAGTTTTATTTTTATATTTTTTTTACATATCATTATACAGGGGTTAGCCATTTAACAAAAATATCACCCATGGCCACAACCCTCTACTGTACTCTGCTACCTGATATTTGGCTTGTAGCATACTGGGATGAAGGGCTACCAAGTTTGTTCAAATGAAGGACCTTGTCCCTCTTTCAAGGTCACAGGGGTCAACTGTCTTAAAATCTTCAAACAACTTCTTCTGAATAACCAAAAGGCCCAGGGTACTGATATTGGGCCTGTAGCATGCTGAGATGAAGGGCTACCAAGTTTGTTCAATTGAATGACCTTAACCAACTTGAGGTCATTTTCATTTGCAAATAAATGTTAAATCGTATTCAATATATGCAAAAACAAGCTGCCAACGTCAAAATATGTTTCCTTACTTAAAGATTTTGTGCTTTATCTATTAATTTAGATCACAGGGTTACAAGTTTGAGATAAAGACCTGGTGAGAAATGAAGGCCCATTGGGCCTCTTGTTTATATTACAAATTATTTAAACCTTTTTTTTTTCCTTTCAGGAACAGATGCAGGAAGTATTAGATGCCATGTTTGAAAAGAAGGTAAGCTAATTGATTGCAGAATTGTACACAAAACCAGATGATTATGATGCCAGACAGATGACTCCTTGAAACTTTCACAAAACAATTAAAAGGAGACAATATCATATGCAACCAGCCTTCATAGAAACTGTGAAGCTTAAGAAGGCTCCCCACTTTCACAATAAACCAGCAAAATTCATTGAAACTTTCACAAAATGGTTGGGCAACTATGTAGAATTGATTTGATGAATATCTTAGCATTTCGTTAATTTGACTTTTTAGCTGAAAGGGCCAAGTTTGCTTATGCCGTGGTGTGGTGTCCATCATCCGCCCAGCGTCAACATCAAACAACTTCTTCTGAATCACTAAAAGGTCCAAACCTTTAAACTAAAAGGTTTAAACCTTTAAACAACTTCTCCTGAATAACCAAAAGGCTCAGGATGTCGTCGGAAACACTGACTTTGGACATCATTCAATTTATGTCTTTGTTGGGGAATCTTTATTTCTGAAGTATGTGTTATTACACATTTTTAAAGGACGAAGTGCCAAGTGAGCTTATGCCGTGGCGCGGCCTATATATCGTCCATCCGTTGTCCGTCCGTCCGTCGTCGGTCCGTCGTCCGGCGTCAGTATTTTACTTTAAACGACGACTTCTTAATAACCAAAAGGTCTAGGGTGATGATATTTGGCCAGAAGCAAACTGGGATGAAGGGCTACAAAGTTTGTTCAAATTAATGACCGTCACCCATTTTCAAGGTCACAGGGGTCAAATATGTTAAAAACTTCTTCTACTCGATGACCAAACTGCCCAGGGAGATGATATTTGGCCAGTAGCATGCTTGGCTGAAGGTCTACCAAGTTTGTTCAAATGAATGACCTTCAGTTATTAGCTCACCTGCCTGAAGGGCAACTGAGCTTATGTTATGGTGCGGCATCCGGCGTCCGGCGTCCGTCTGTCCGGCGTCCGGCGTCCGTCTGTCCGGCGTCAACTTTTTGCTTTAAACAACTTCTTTTCAATAACCAAAAGGCCTAGGTAGATGATATTTGGCCAGTAACATGCTGGGATCAAGGGCTACCAAGTTTGTTCAAATAAATGACCTTGGTTTATATTCAAGGTCACAGGGGTCAAATATGTTTTAAACCTTTCAACAACTTCTTCTGAATAACCAAGAGGCCTAGGGTGATGATATTTGGCCAGTAACATGCTGGGATCAAGGGCTACCAAGTTTGTTCAAATGAATGACCTTGACCCACTTTCAAGGTCACTGGGGTCAGATGTCTTAAATCTTCAAACAACTTCTTCTGAATAACCAAAAGGCCCAGTGTATTGATATCGGGCCTGTAACATGCTGGGATGAAGGGCTACCAAGTTTGTTCAAATAAATGACCTTGACCAACTTTCAAGGTCACAGGGATCAGATGTCTTAAATCTTCAAACAACTTCTTTTCAATAACCAAAAGGCCCAGTGTACTGATATTGGGCCTGTAGCATGCTGGGATGAAGGGCTACCAAGTTTGTTCAAATAAATGACCTTGACCGACTTTCAAGGTCACAGGGGTTGAAATATGTTAAAATCTTCAAACAACTTCTTCTCAATAACCAAAAGGCCCAGGGTACTGATATTAGGCCTGTAGCATGCTGGGATGAAGGGCTACCAAGTTTGTTCAAATGAATGACCTTGACCCACTTTCAAGGTCA
>NW_018403340.1:545146-572987 GCF_002113885.1 Mizuhopecten yessoensis | reverse complement strand
CTTGACCAACTTTCAAGGTCACAGGGTCAAATGTCGTAAAATCTTCAAGCGACTTCTTTTCAATAAGCAAAAGGGCCAGGGTACTGAAATTGGGCCTGTAGCATGCTGGGATGAAGGACTACCATGTTAGTTCAAATGAATGACCTTGATCCACTTTCAACCTAATGTCCTTGTTCAACAATCAAGGTCAGAGGCGTCATATGTTTAAATCTTTTAATAGGTTCTTATGAAATCTTAAGATTACAAGTGTTAGATTAATAACAGGTGAGCGAGGCAGGCCCATTGGGCCTCTTGTATTCAAGGTCACAGGGGTCAATTGTCTTAAAAAACTTTTAAACAACTTCTTCTGAATAACCATAATGCCCAGGATGATGATATTTGGCCTGTAGCATGCTAAGATGAAGGGCTACCAAGTTTGTTTAAATAAATGACCTTGATTTATATTCAAGGTCACAGGGGTCAAATATGTATAAAACCTTTAAACAACTTCTTCTGAATAACCAAGAGGCCTAGGATAATGATATTTGGCTAATAACATGCTGGAATGAATTGCTACCAAGTTTGTTCAAATGAATGAGCTTGAATCATATTCAAGGTCACTGGGGTCAAATATGTTAAAATCTACAAACAACTTCTTCTCAATAACCAAAAGGCACAGAGTACTGATATTGGGCCTGTAGCATGCTGGGATGAAGTGCTACCAAGTTTGTTCAAATAAATGACCTTTATTTATATTCAAGGTCACAGGGGTCAAATATGTATAAAACCTTTAAACAACTTCTTCTGAATAACCAAGAGGCCTAGGATAAAGATATTTGGCCAATAACCTTCTGGAATGAATGAGCTTGAATCATCTTCAAGGTCACTGGGATCAAATATGTTAAAATCTACAAACGACTTTCTCTCAATAACCAAAAGGCACAAGGTACTGATATTGGGCCTGTAGCATGCTGGGATAAAGGGCTACCAAGTTTGTTCAAATGAATGACCTTGACCCTCTTTTAAGGTCACAGGGGTCAAATGTCCTGAACTTTTAAACGAACTTCTTAATAACCTTTTCGAAAAGCCACGGGTACTAATATTAAGCCTGTAACATGCTGGTATGAAAGGCTACCAAGTTTGTTCAAATGAATGACATTGACCCACATTCAAGGTCAACGGGGTCAAATGTCTCAAAATCTTCAAACAACTTCTTCTCAATAACCAAAATTGCCCAGTACTGATATTGGGCCTGTAGCATGCTGGGATGAAGGGCTTCCCAGTTTGTTCAAATGAATGACCTTGACCTACTTTCAAGGTCACAGGAGTAAAATGTCTTAAAATCTTCAAACAACTTCTTCTCATTAACCAAAAGGCCTAGGGTACTGATATTGGGCTTGTAGCATACTGGGATGAAGGGTTACCAAGTTTGTTCAAATGAAGGACCTTGTCCCTCTTTCAAGGTCACAGGGGTCAACTGTCTTAAAATCTTAAAACAACTTCTTCTGAATAACCAAAAGGCCCAGGGTACTGATATTGGGCCTGTAGCATGCTGAGATGAAGGGCTACCAAGTTTGTTCAATTGAATGACCTTAACCATCTTGAGGTCATTTTCATTTGCAAATAAATGTTAAATTATATTCAAGGTCACAGGTGTCAAATATGTATAAAACCTTTAAACAACTTCTTCTGAATAACCAAGAGACCTAGGATAATGATATTTGGCTAATAACATGCTGGAATGAATTGCTACCAAGTTTGTTCAAATGAATGAGCTTGAATCATATTCAAGGTCACTGGGGTCAAATATGTTAAAATCTACAAACAGCTTCTTCTCAATAACCAAAAGGCACAGGGTACTGATATTGGGCCTGTAGCATGCTGGGATGAAGTGCTACCAAGTTTGTTCAAATAAATGACCTTTATTTATATTCAAGGTCACAGGGGTCAAATATGTGTAAAACCTTTAAACAACTTCTTCTGAATAACCAAGAGGCCTAGGATAATGATATTTGGCCAATAACATTCTGGAATGAATGAGCTTGAATCATATTCAAGGTCACTGGGATCAAATATGTTAAAATCTACAAACGACTTTCTCTCAATAACCAAAAGGCACAAGGTACTGATATTGGGCCTGTAGCATGCTGGGATAAAGGGCTACCAAGTTTGTTCAAATGAATGACCTTTGCCCATTTTTGACAACAAAAAATAAATATACCCTTGATGCAAATGATATTAAGTGGTAGTTTGTGTTGCAGGTTAAACCAGCAGAACATGTTATAGACCAGGGTGATGACGGTGACAACTTCTATGTTATAGACAGGTGAGTATCTCATGTGCCTGCCAATCACTGCGGTTACCTTTTCAGGGCTTAATCTGTATCTCACTCATTAAGTCTTGAACCAAATTTATCGGAATTTAATGTTGAAGTGATAATTAGCTCACCTGGCCAAAGGATTTGGTTTGTTTTTTAGCTCACCTGGCCCAAACGGCCAATTGAGCCTATGGCATCGTGCGTCGTCCGTCCGTCGTCCGTCTGGCGTCAACCTTTTACCTTTAAAACAACTTCTTCTGAATAACAAAGAGGCCCAGTCCGATGATATTTGGCCAGTAGCATCCTGGGATGAAGGGCTACCAAGTTTGTTAAAATGAATGACCTTTGCTCATTTTCAAGTATTCAAAGTCAGATTGGTCAAATATGTTTAAAACCTTTCAACAACTTCTTCTGAATAACTGAAAGACCGACAATTATGATATTTGGCCACTTCTTCTGAATAACTAGAGGGCCCAGGATGATGATATTTGGCCAATAACCTGCTAGGATGAAGCACTACCATGTTTGTTCAAATGAATGACCTTGACCTACTTTCAAGGTCACAGGGTTGAAATGTCTTAAAATCTTCAAACAACTTCTCCTCAATAACCAAAAGGCCCAGGGTACTGATATTGGGCCTGTATCATACTGGGATGTAAAGCTACCAAGTTTGTTCAAATGCATGACCTTGACCAACTTTCAAGGTCACGGGTTCAAATGGCTTTACATTTTCAAACAGCTTCGTCTCAATAACCAAAAGGCCCAAGGTACTGATATTGGGCATTTAGCATGCTTGGATTAAGGGCTACCAAGTTTGTTCAAATGAATGACCTTGACCTACTTTTAAGGTCACATGTGTCAAATGTCTTAAAATCTTCAAACAACTTCTCAATAATCAAAAGGCCCAGGGTACTGATATTTGGCCAGTAACATGCTGGGATAAAGGACTACCAAGTTTGTTCAAATGAATGACCTTGACATACATTCAAGGTCACAGGGGTCAAATTTGTTGAAAACTTTAAACAACTTCTTCTCAATAACCAAAATACACAGGGTGATGAGATTTGGCCAGTAGCATGCGGAGATGAAGGGCTACAAAGTTGGAGTAAAATGTCTTAAAATCTTCAAAAAACTTCTCAATAATCAAAAGGCCCAGGGTACTGATATTTGGCCAGTAGCATGCTGAGATAAAGGGCTACAAAGTTTGTTCAAAATAAATAACCTTCATTTATATTCAAGGTCACAGGGGTCAAATATGTTAAAAACATTCAACAACTTCTTCTGAACAACCGAAATGCACAGGGTGATGATATTTGGCCAGTAGCATGCGGAGATGAAGGGCTACAAAGTTTGTTCAGATGAATGACCTTCACCCATATTCAAGGTCACAGGGGTCAAATATGGTAAAAACATTCAACAACTTCTTCTGAACAACCGAAATGCACAGGGTGATGATATTTGGCCAGTAGCATGCGTAGATGAAGGGCTACAAAGTTTGTTCAGATGAATGACCTTCACCCATATTCAAGGTCACAGGGGTCAAATATGTATAAAACCTTTAAACAACTTCTTCTGAATAACCAAAATGCACGGGGCGATGATATTTGGCCAGTAGCATGCTGCGATAAAGGGCTACAAAGTTTGTTCAAATGCATGACCTTCAATGATATTCAAGGTCACAGGGGTCATTTGTCTTAAAAAAACTTTAAACAACGTCTTCTCAATAACCAAAATGCCCCGGGTGATGATATTTGGCCAGTAGCATGCGTAGATGAAGGGCTACAAAGTTTGTTCAGATGAATGACCTTCACCCATATGCAAGGTCACAGAGGTCAAATATATTATAAACAACTTCTTCTCAATAACCAAAATGCCCAGTGTGATGATAATTGGCCAGTAGCATGCTTAGGTAAAGCGCTATGAAGTAGCATGCTGGGATAAAGGGCTACCAAGTTTGTTCAAATGAATGACCTTCAATGATATTCAAGGTCACAGGGGTCATTTGTCTTAAAAAAACTTTAAACAACTTCTTCTCAATAACCAAACTGCCAGGGCTACAAAGTTTGTTCAGATGAATGACCTTCACCCATATTCAAGGTCACAGAGGTCAAATATATTTTAAACAACTTCTTCTCAATAACCAAAATGCCCAGGGAGATGATATTTGGCCTGTAGCATGCTTGGGTGAAGGGCTACCAAGTTTGTTCAAATGAATGACCTTTACCTATATTCAAGGTGACAGGGGTCAAATATGTGAAAAACATTAAACAACTTCTTCGGAATAACCAAAATGCACAGGGTGATGATATTTGGCCAGTAGCATGCTGAGATGAAGGGCTACAAAGTTTGTTCAGATGAATGACCTTCACCCATATTCAAGGTCACAGGGGTCAAATATGTTAAAAAAATTAAACAACTTCTCAATAACCAAAATGCCCAGGGTGATGATATTTGACCAGTAGCATGCTTAGGTAAAGGGCTATCAGGTTTGTTCAAATGAATGACCTTTACCTATATTCAAGGTGACAGGGGTCAAATATGTGAAAAACATTAAACAACTTCTTCTGAATAACCAAAATGCACGGGGTGATGATATTTGGCCAGTAGCATGCTGAGATGAAGGGCTACAAAGTTTGTTCAGATGAATGACCTTCACCCATATTCAAGGTCACAGGGGTCAAATATACTTTAAACAACTTATTCTCAATAACCAACATGCCCAGGGTAATGATATTTGGCCAGCAGCATGCTGAGATGAAGGGCTACAAAGTTTGTTCAGATGAATGACCTTCACCCATATTCAAGGTCACAGGGGTCAAATATGTTAAAGATTTCAAACAACTTCTTTTCAATAACCAAATTGCCCAGGGTGATGATATATGGCCAGTAGCATACTGGGGTAAAGGGCTATCAAAGTTTGTTCAAATGAATGACCTTCACCTATATTCAAGGTCAGAGGGGTCAAATATGTGAAAAACATTAAACAACTTCTTCTGAATAACCAAAATGCACAGGGTGATGATATTTGGCCAGTAGCATGCTGAAATTAAGGGCTACAAAGTTTGTTCAAATGAATGACCTTCACCCATATTCAAGGTCACAGGGGTCAAATATGTTAAAAACTTCTTCTGAATAACCAAAATGCCCAGGGTGATGATCATTAGTCAGTAGCATACTAGGATCAAGGGCCACCAAGTTTGTTCAAATGTATGACCTTGAATCATATTCAAGGTCACAAGGAGCAAATATGTTCAAAACTTTTTTAAACAACTTGAATAATCAAAAGGCTCAGGATGTTGATATTTAGTCAGTAGCATGCTGGTATCAAGGACTTCTATGTTTGTTAAAGTAAACAACCTCTTCTGAATAACCATGGGTCCCAGGATGTTGATACTTTGCAAGTTGCATCCTGAAATGAAAGACTATAAAATTTGTTCAACATAATGACTTAATTTGCCTGTAGCTTTATTTTAGTGTTACAAGTGTGATATTTATACCAGGTGAGCGATGCAGGCCCATTGGGCCTCTTGTTTGTATAATTAATCATGATAATAACAAATTGTAATAATAATATCATAATTATTTATTTATATTATCTATATCCCTTTTTTTTAATTTTTATTAGATAGTAAATTTAACTTTCCCATAATCTTACGGGACAATTTTGGTTTGCAGGGTTGTCTGGTCAAGGTCGCTGTTACTATTTCCAAAAAGCTCACTGTCTGTGCTGTAGCAGCTTCATTCCTTGAAGGATTTCCATCGATTTGAAACACTAATTAAGGACCATAATATCATACAAGTTTCAATTGTTTTAGCAATACCCTGCTTGTTATATATATTTTTATTGAAAATTATGATTAAGGAATTGGCTATTATGACCCTTACTCAACTACATGTTCTTCTTTATTTACTGCCATTCTGTACTGATATACCACCTCCTTTATTCCATTATTTGAATCCTTCATACACAGCATCTCTCAGCACTTTGATTTCCCTAGTAATTGACAAAACAGGCTCATGCTGCTAAACCACTGATCCTTAGTCCACTACAGACAGTTCCAGTTGGATATGTTAATATATCCTGATATAGGTATTCTTATTTTCTGTTTTTTCTTCTTTTTCAGTGGAACATATGATATTTTTGTCAATGGCAATCTGGTTGGTAAATATGATAGTAAAGGAAGTTTCGGAGAGCTTGCCTTGATGTACAACATGCCGCGTGCTGCTACAATTGTGGCCACTTCTGACGGAACATTATGGGCAATGGTAGGTTGCAGGGGACACTGCGGGACCATATTTGTGTAGATGCTTTGTTTTGTGGCAGAGATGCCAGCTATTCATTATGAGCTCACCAGCCTGAAGGGCAAGTGATCTTCTGCCATCGTGCAGAGTCCGTTGTCCATCCCTCTGTCAACATCTCCTTTAAAACGCTTCATGTCCTCAGTGGATTTTAACTAAATTTGGCCTGAAGTATCCTTAGGCAGAGGGGACTAAATTTTGTATAAACAAAGGGTGTGGCCTCCAATGTGTCAGAGGGGCGGGGCAAAATAGTGGAATTTGAGGTTTATTAAATTTTGAAATGCTTCTTTTCCTGTATTGTTGGAGGGATTTGAACCAAATTTACCCTGAAGCATCCTCGGGTAAACAGGAAGAGCTGGGCCTTAAAAGGGAACATGAGGTTTAAATTTTCAAAAATCCTTCTTCATCTGTACCATTAGAGGGATTTTATCTAAATTTAGCCTGGATCATCCTTTAGCAAAGAGGACTAAATTTTGTATAAAAGAAGGGTGTGGCCTCCCATGTGTCAGAGGGGCAGGGCACAATAGTGGAATTTGAGGTTTATTAGCTCACCTGCCCGAAGGGCAAGTGAGCTTATGTTATGGTGCGGCCTCCGTCGTCCGTCCGTCCGGCCGTCCGTCCCGCCGTCCGGCTGGGATGAAGGGCTACAAAGTTTGTTCAAATGAATGACCTTGACCCACCTTCAAGGTCACTGGGGTCAGATGTCTTAAAATCTTCAAACAACTTCTTCTCAATAACCAAAAGGCCCAGGGTACTTATATTGGGCATGTAGCATGCTGGGATGAAGGGCTACCAAGTTTGTTCAAATGAATGACCTTGACCCACTTTCAAGGTCACTGGAGTCAGATGTCTTTAAATCTTCAAACAACTTCTTCTCAATAACCAAAAGGCCAAGGGTACTTATATTGGGCCTGTAGCATGCTGGGATGAAGGGCTACCAAGTTTGTTCAAATGAATGACCTTGACCCACCTTCAAGGTCACTGGGGTCAGATGTCTTAAAATCTTCAAACAACTTCTTCTCAATAACCAAAAGGCCAAGGGTACTTATACTGGGCCTGTAGCATGCGGGGATGAAGGGCTACCAATTTTGCTCAAATAAATGACCTTGACCAACTTTCAAGGTCACTGGAGTCCGATGTCTTAAAATCTTCAAACAACTTCTTCACAATAACCAAAAGGCCCAGGGTACTGATATTGGGCCTATAGCATGCTGGGATTAAGGGCTACCAAGTTTGTTCAAATGTTTGACCTTGACCAACTTTCAAGGTCACTGGGGTCAGATGTCTTAAAATCTTCAAACCCCTTCTTCTCAATAACCAAAACGCCCAAGGTACTGATATTCGGCCTGTAGCATGCTGGGATGAAGGGCTACCAAGTTTGTTCAAATGAATGACCTTGACCAATTTTCAAGGTCACTGGGGTCAAATGTTTTAAAATCTTAAAACAACTTCTCCATAACCAAAAGGCCCAGGGTACTGAAATTAGGCCTGTAGCATGCTGGGATGAAGGGCTACCAAGTTTGTTCAAATGAATGACCTTGATCCACTTTCAACCTGATGTCCTTGTTCGACATTCAAAGTCACAGGCGTCATATGTTTAAATCTTTTAATAGGTTCTTATGAATCAAACACTGATATTCTGCCTGTAGCTGTATTTTAGTCCACTTTTAAGATTACAAGTGTGAATTTAATACCAGGTGAGCGATGCAGGCCCATTGGGCCTCTTGTTAAATTTTGAAATGCTTCTTTTCCTGTATTGTTGGAGGGATTTGAACCAAATTTACTCTGAAGCATCCTTGGGTAAACGAGAAGAGCTGGGCCTAAAAGGGGAATATGTGGTTTAAATTTTCAAAATCCTTCTTCATCTGTACCATTGGAGGGATTTTATACAAATTTAATCCAGAGCATCCTTGCAAAAGGAGACCCACTTGAAAGGGAGAGTGTGCCCTCTTGCCCCCTGGGGACAGAGGGCACACGGACCAATAGGAGGAACATTGTCATTAATGATTAAAAACCTCTTTAGTATGATTTTAGAGATTTGAACGAATTTTGTGTAGAGCATTCTTAGGCAAAGGGGACTCGATTTTGTATAAACGGAGGGTTTGGCCCTCTTTGGGACAGAGGGGTTGGGTCGATAGGGAAAATTCAGGAAAATCTTTAAAATCCTTCTCCTTCAGTATAATTGGAGTTATTTTAACCAAATTTGGTCCAGAGCATAATTTGGCAAGTGGGAGTTAATTTGTTTTAACAGAGAGTGTGGTCCCCCCAGGAAGCAAAAGGGGAAAGGTCCAGTATTAGGAACATAGTAATAAATGTTTAAAAATACTTCTCCTTCAGTTTATTTGGGGGAATTTTAACCAAAATTTGTGTAGAGCATCCTTGGGCAAAGGGGACTCAATTTTTAGCTCACCTGGCACGAAGTGCCAAGTGAGCTTATGCCGTGGTGCGTCGTCCGTCCGTCCGTCCGTCCGTCTGTCCGTCCGTCGTCCATCCTTCGTCCGGCGTCAATATTTTACTTTAAACGACTTCATCTTAATAACCAAAAGGCCTAGGGTGATGATATTTGGCCAGAAGCAAACTGGGATGAAGGGCTACCAAGTTTGTTCAAATATATGACCTTCACCCATATTCAAGGTCACAGGGTCAAATATGTTAAAAACTTTAAACAACTTCTTCTCAATAACCAAACTGCCCAGGAAGATGATATTTGGTCAGTAGCATGCTAGGGTTAAGGGCTACCAAGTTTGTTCAAATGAATGACCTTCAATTATATTCAAGGTCACAGGGGTCAATTGTCTTAAAAAAACTTTAAATAACTTCTTCTGAATAACCAAAATGCCCAGGGTGATGATATTTGGCCAGTAGCATGCTGAGATGAAGGGCTACAAAGTTTGTTCAAATGAATGACCTTCACCCATATTCAAGGTCACAGGGGTCAAATATGTTAAAAACTTTAAACAACTTCTTCTGAATAACCAAAATGCCCAGGGTGATGATATTTGGCCAGTAGCATGCTGAGATGAAGGGCTACAAAGTTTGTTCAAATGAATGACCTTCACCCATATTCAAGGTCACAGGGGTCAAATATGTTAAAAACTTTAAACAACTTCTTCTGAATAACCAAAATGCACAGGGTGATGATATTTGGCCAGTAGCATGCTGAGATGAAGGGCTACAAAGTTTGTTCAAATGCATGACCTTCACCCATATTCAAGGTCACAGGGGTCAAATATGTTAAAAACTTTAAACAACTTCTTCTGAATAACCAAAATGCCCAGGGTGATGATATTTAGTCAGTAGCATACTAGGATCAAGGGCTACCAAGTTTGTATAAATGTATGACCTTGAATCATATTCAAGGTCACAAGGAGCAAATATGTTCAAAATATTTCAACAACTTGTTCTGAATAACCAAAAGGCTCAGGATGTTGATATTTAGTCAGTAGCATATGCTGGGATCAAGGACTACTTTGTTTGTTAAAGTGAATGACTTTGACTTATATTCAAGGTCACAGGGGTCAAATTTGTTTAAAATCTTTAAACAACCTCTTCTGAATAACCATGGGTCCCAGGATGTTTATACTTTGCAAGTTGCATCCTAAGATGAAAGGCTATACAATGTGTTCAACATAATCACTTTGTTCGACTTTCAATCACAGGGGTGAAATGTTTTAAAAAAGAATAACAGGGTCTTTTGAATGAATTTTAATCATAAATACTGATATTTTGCCTGTAGCTTTATTTTAGATCACTTTTAAGGTTACAAGTGTGAGTTTTATACCAGGTGAGCGATGCAGGCCTATTGGGCCTCTTGTTTCATTGGAAAGAGCCAAACAAAGTTTGTGAATGCAAATAACCTTGACTTGCTTTCAAGGTCACACCGTTCAAATATGTCAAACGGTTCAAACTA
Organism: Mizuhopecten yessoensis; assembly: GCF_002113885.1. Taxonomy (NCBI): domain Eukaryota; kingdom Metazoa; phylum Mollusca; class Bivalvia; order Pectinida; family Pectinidae; genus Mizuhopecten; species Mizuhopecten yessoensis. The sequence continues at coordinate 562,482 of NW_018403340.1, read as the reverse complement.
CTTCTTCTGAAGAATTAAAATTCATCAAATTATAATATTTGGCTGGTGACTTCCTGGGATAGAGCTCACCAAAGTTTGTGAATGAAAATTACCTCAACCTACTTTAGAGGTCACAGAGGTCAACAGCATTTTAAATAAAGGATTTGTTCTCAAGAACTCAAAGGAATTGATACATAAGATTTGGCTGGTAGCATTTTGGAATAGAGCTTACCAAATTGAGAAGGAAAATGACATTGACCTACTTACAAGGTCACAGGAAAAAATATGTCGAGCAACTTCTGAAGAAGAATCAAAAAGCATAGAATCTTATAATAATATTTTGCTGGTAGTTTCAACAGATGGAGCCAACAAAGTTTGCGAGGGAAATATTTTAAGTGCAATATAATATTTAATGAGAATATTTTGCTATGACTGCTTAAGTATTCAGGTGAGCGATACAGGCCCTCTTGGGCCTCTTGTTTTACAGAACATCATTTTGCAAGGGGGACTCCATGTTTTGACAGAGAGTGTGGTCCCCCTGGCACAATAGGGTGAACATAGTATTTAAGCTTTAAATTGTTCTCTTTCAGTTTTTATGGAGGCATTTTAACCAAATTTGGTGTAGCTAGAGCATGCTTTGGCAAAAAGGTCTAAATTTTTTATAAATAGAGGGTTGCTTTTAGGGGGCTGAAGGGCAGGACCAAAAAGGCGGAATTGAGGTTAATGTAAAAACATCACCCCAATGCATAGGGGGCAGAAAGAAGGGAACTAATGAGGGACGATTGTTGCTGAGAGACAGACAATATTTGTAAATAGTTGCATGCAATGAGATTAATTTTCTATGGTGTTTTTTTTATCCAGGTGAGTGATACAGGCCCTCTGGGCCTTTTGTTAACCAAATATTGTCTAATACATCCTTGGGCAAGGGGAAATCAATTTATTTTCTATAAATGGAGGTTGTGGCTCCCTTGGGAGAACATAGGTAAAATGTTTAAAATCCTTTTCCTTTGGTATGAATTCAGGAATTTGAACCAAATTTGGTGTAGAGCATCTTTGGGCAAAGGGGACTCAATTTTGTATAAATTGAGGATGTTGCCTCCTTGGAGATTAGGGGCCAGGCCCTAATAGGGGAAATTTAAATAAATCCTTTAAACTTCTTTTCCTTTTGTACAATAGAAGGATTTTGCCAAAATTTTATGTGTGGGCAAGGGGATTTACATTTTTATAAAAGGAGGGTGATCATGAGGGTCCCCTTGGGGCAAAGGGTTTGGGCCCTACAGAGAAAATTGAGGTAAAAGCTTAAAGATTCTTCTCCTTTTGTACAAATAAAGGGATTTAACCAACATCCTTGGGCAAGGGGGAGAGACTCAATTTTCTATGAATTGAAAATATTGCCCCTCCTGGAGGTTGAGGCCAACCATTAGGGAAGACTTAGGGAAACATGTTTAAGATCGTTCTTCTTCTGTATGAATGGAGGGATTTGAACCAAACCCTTGTGGAGGAGGTAAAGTTTACTATAGTTTACAAAGGGAATTAACACTTTTGAGTATAGTTGTACATTTTTATGCAAAATTGATAACTTGGTTGAAATGATCATCCCATTGTTACTTGGTTGGAATGATCATCATAGGATGGCAGTTTGATGATATTTAAATTAAAACCCTGAGCCCTCCATGGGGCAGATGTACGGGGTTCAAAGGGGAAAATTTTGGTATAAATTCAAAAAACTTCTTCATACAAAGTAGTCCTGGTATCAAATTCCCTAGATGGATGGATATGTCTTAAAGGGCTCTATCAAAATTATAAATTTTAATATCGCTGGGTCATTCATTCCCCCCTCCCTGGGGTGGGGTAACGTTTACTATAGTTTATATAGGGAAATAACACTTTATTTATGTCAAATAATTTCTTGTGGAAATGATTCCAACTCGGCACAAATTTCAAAATTCTTCTTCTGCTTAATGATTGACTCAGGTGACCACTAAGGCCCTTGGGCCTTTTGTTAATTAGTTCCCCAACGATTCCTGGGAGGGATTATAGGTTTGCAATCTGTCCGTCCACCCTTCCCTCCAAGAAGTTTGTCCGGGACATATCTTCTATACTATTTCACCTGGAGCATCCAAATTTTGTGAACAAGGACAATTTGGGATGGCAGAGTCCAGAGTGCAAGAATTGGGTTACTTGGACCTATGACCTTTGACCTTTACTTTTGAAATTTTTTGTCCAAGGCATATCTTAATGGGAGAAAACCGACAGATGGTCGGACAGATGTTCCCATACCCAAGTCCCGATCAAATTTGGTATGCAAATACATCTTGGCATCTTGACCTCAACCTTTGAAAAAGTTAATTGTCTAGGTTATATCTCCTATACTTTTTCACCTGGAGAACCAGGTTTGGTACACAAGTACATCTTGGGATGGCAAAATGTAAATTACAAAGAGGTCACTTGGATGTATGGTTTGAACCTTGGCCTCATCCTATGAAAAACGTTTTTCAAAGGATCATCCTTTAACAAAGGATTTTTGCTAGCAACTTTAGGCAATGGGGTTCAAAGTTTTACAAATAAAATTAAACGGGCTGACTTTCCTTGGGGCTAGAGGGTAGGGTAAAGTAGCATCCTGATTGGTTCTAGGAATCAAATCAAATGAATGAATTGAAGATTTTTTCTTTCTTTTTGTATTTCAGGACAGAACCACATTTAGAAGAATAGTATTAAAGAATGCTTTCAACAAACGGAAAATGTATGAAGCACTGTTGGAGCATGTGCCAATGTTGAAGACTCTTGAAGTAAGTATGAAGATATGCTTTTTCAGTTGTACTGTTGGGCTTAGCATGTGAACAGATCATGTTAATATTAACGGTCAAATATGTCAAACTCTTCAAACAACTTCTTCTGAAGAACTAAAAAGTTTAGAACCTTCATATTTGGCTGGTCGCTTCCTGGAATAGAGCCCAACAAAGTTTGAGAATGAAAATGACCTTGACCTTCTTACAAGGTCACATGTGTCAAATATGTCAAAACGACTTCTGAATAATCGAAAGGCATAAAATTATAATATAATAATATAATATTTGGCTGGTTGCTTCCTGGGATAGAGCCCAACAAAGTTTGAGAATGATTATGACCTTGACCTACTTTCAATGTCACAGGGGTCAAATATGTCAAACTCTTCAGACATCAAACTACTTCTGAATAACTGAAATGTATAACCTCTTCATATTTGGCTGATGGCTTCCTTGGATAAAGCTCGACAAAGTTTGAGAATTAAAATGACCTTGACCTACTTTCAAGGTCACGGCGGTCAAATATGTCAAACTCTTCAAACAACTTCTTCTGAAGAACTAAAAAGCATAGAACCTTTATATTTTGCTGGTTGCTTCCTGGGATATAGCCCAACAAAGTTTGAGAATGAAAATGACCTTGACCTTTTTTTCTAGGTCACATGTGTCAAGTATGTCCAAACGACTTCTTTTGAATAATCGAAAGGCATAAAATTATAATATTTGGCTGGTGGCTTCCTGGGATAGAGCCAAACAAAGTTTGAGAATGAAAATGACCTTGACCTACTTTCAAGGTCACATGGGTAAAATATGTCAAAAACATCAATCTACTTCTGAATAATCAAAAGGCATAAAATTATAATATTTGGCTGGTTGCTTCCTGGGATAGAGCTCACCAAAGTTTGCAAATGAAAAAGACCTTAACCTACTTTAAAGGAGTCAACAACATTTCAAAGGATTTGATCTGAAGAACCAAAAGGAATGGATTCGTAAGATTTGGCTGGTAGCTTCTTTGTATAGAGCTAACAAAGTTTGAGAAGGAAAATGACATTGACCTACTTTCAAGGTCACAGGGAAAAATATGTCAAACAACTTCTGAAGAAGAACCAAAAAGCACAGAATCTTATAATATTTGGCTGGTAGTTTCAACAGATGGAGCCGACAAAGTTTGCGAGGGAAATATTTGTAGTGCAATATAATATTTAATGAGAATATTTTGCTATGACTGCTTAGATATTCAGGTGAGCAATACAGGTCCTTTGGGCCTCTTGTTTTGTATTCTGACCCATCTGAATAGCCCTTTGTCCATGTTGTAAGATCCGCCCTTAAAACCTTCTCGTTATCGCTGTTTTCATAGTAAGCAAAAGAGGGATTTTTCTAATATTTAATATGAAGATTCCCCTTGGTCCCTAGATGTACATGTTTACTTTTGAGTCTGATCGGATAAACAAAAAAAGGCCTACAGTTGGCTGTCTTGGATTTGACAGTGAATGTTTGTTCTCGCTATTTCTCAGGAAGTACTGGAAGGATCTTTCTCAAATTTTATATGTTATATTATGTGTTCGAAAGTAATGGTGGTCAGATAGCCCGCAGCCACAACAAATCTTGTTGGTCTATTATGTAAAGTTCAATTGTGTTGGCCCAATTGCCTATGCAACTTTATAGTCATGACATGCATTCTTCCCTTATTAATATACAAGTGACCTACTGCTATCCGTCTTCGTCCGTCGTCGTCCATCGTCCGTTACCATTTTACATTTTCAACTTAAGCTGAAATACTGTCAAAGGGATTTCATTGATACTTCATGGGGAATGTTACTGACAACTCCCTGACCAAGTGTTGTTATTTTTTGGGTCAAGTTCTACTGGGCTGATTTAACTGAAACTTGGTAGGAATGGTCAACTTGTGGTTCTGACAAAGTGTTGTTATTTTTTCGGGTCGATCAGAAATCCAATATGGCCGCCACAGCAGCCATTTTGAAAGAAGCTATTACAAACTTAATGTCAAGTTTTACTGGGCTGATTTAACTGAAAATTGGTAGGAATGATCAACTCGTGGTCCTGACAAAGAGTTATTTTTCGGGTCGATTATAAATCCAATATGGCTGCCAGGGCTGGCCATTTTGAAAAACTATTTCAAACTTAAAGTCAAGTTTTACTAGGCCGATTTAAATGAAACTTGGTAGGAATGATAAACATGTGTTCCTGACAATGTGTTGTTATTTTTTGGGTCAATGAGAAATTCAATATGGCTGACACGGCCGCCATTTTGAAAAACTATTTCTAACTTAAAGTCAAGTACTTCTTGGCCGATTTAACTGAAACTTGGAAGGAATGATCAACTCATTGTCCTGACAAAGTGTTATTATTTTTCGGGTCAATCAAACAACTAATATGGCCTACACGGACGGCCATTTTAAAAAACTATTTCAAACGTACAGTCAAGTTCTACTAGGCCAATCTAATTGAAACTTGGTAGGAATGATCAATTTATGTTCTTGACAAAGTGTTGTTATTTTTGGGGTCAATCAGAAATCCAATATGGCTCTCACAGCATTCCTTCTGTAATATCTGAAAGAAAAGGTATGAAATCAATGTGTTTATAACGAGAACACTTCACTGAACATCATTTTGTGACAAACTGCCGACCAGAGTAGTAAGTAGTGTACCGAAGGACACAAGCGTTTGTGCAATGCAGTTATTCAACAATATGGCACATTTTTAGCTCACCTGCCCGAAGGAGTATCCTTGGGTAAAGGGGAACAAATTTTGTATAAACGGTGGGTGTGGCCCCCCCTGGGACCTGAGGGGCGGGCCCAATAGGGGAAATAAAGGGAAAACTTTTAAAATCCTTCTTCGACCATCTGGATTAAGGGATTTTATCCTAATTTGGTCTGGAGGATCCTATGGCCGAGGGGACTCGATTATGTATAAGCTGTGGGTGTGGACTCCAAGGAGGCAGAAGGACGGGGCCCAACATGGGAAATAGAGGTGAATCTTTAAAATCCTTCCTCTACCATAGGGATGAAGGGATTTTTCCCAATTTGGTCTGGAGGATCTTGGGCAAAAGGCACTAAATTTTGTATAAGCAGTGGTTGTGGTCTCCCAGGGGGCAGAAGGGCGGGGCCCAATAGGAGAAATAGAGGTAAAACCTTTAAAATCCTTTTTCGACCATCGGGATTAAGGAATTTTATCCTTATTTAATCTGGAGCATCCTTGGGCCAAGGGGACTTAATTTTGTATAAACAGTGGGTATGACCCCCCTAGGGGCATCGGGATGGGGCTCTGTTTGAAGTTTGTTCTTGCTATTTCTCAAGTATTGGATGGATCTTACTGAAATTTCATATGTACTTACAGCACCTACCATTGAGTGTTATATCTTTACTTCATACCAATTATTTTAAACACATTCAGGTGAGCGATACAGGCCCTCTGGGCCTCTTGTTTGTTATATTATACCTAGAGTCTTTGTTAGCTCACGTGAGCTTATGTCGTGGTGCGGCGTCCGTCGTCCGTCCTCCGTCCGTCCGTCCGTCCTCGTCTGTCAACTTTTCCTTTAAACAACTTCTTCTGAAGAACGGATAGGCCAAGAGTCATGATATTTGGCTGAAAGCTTTGTTGGTAGGAGCCCAACAAAGTTTGAGAACGTAAATGACTTTGACCTACTTTCAAGGTCACAGGGGTCAAATGTGTAAAACACTTCAAACAACTTCCTTTGAAGAACTAAAAGGTATTGAAGCTTCATATTTGGCTGGTGGCTTCCTGGGATAGAGCCCAACAAAGTTTGCGAATGAAAATTAGTTTGACCTACTTTCAAGGTCACCGGGGTCAAATATGTCAAAAACTTCAAACGACTTCTTCTGAAGAACTAAAAGGTATTGAATCTTCATATTTGGCTGATTGGTTCCTGGGATGGAGCCCAACAAAGTTTGAGAATGAAAATTACCTTGACCTACTTTCAAGGTCACAGGAGTCAAATGTGTAAAAAGCTTCAAATGACTTCTTCTGAAGAACTGAAGGGTATAGAATCTTTATATTTGGCTGGTGGCTTCCTGGGATAGAGCCCAACAAAGTTTGAGGAAGAAAATTAGTTTGACCTACTTTCAAGGTCACAGGGGTCAAATATGTCAAAAACTTCAAACGACTTCTTCTGAAGAACTAAAAGGTATAGAATCTTCATATTTGGCTGATTGGTTCCTGGGATGGAGCCCAACAAAGTTTGAGAATGAAAATTACCTTGTTCTACTTTCAAGGTCACAGGGGTCAAATGTGTCAAAAGCTTCAAATTAATTCTTCTGAAGAACTGAGAGGTATAGAATCTTTATATTTGATTGATGGCTTCCTGGGATAGAGCCCGACAAAGTTTGAGGAAGAAAATGACCTTGACCTTCTTTCAAGGTCACAGGGGTCAAATGTGTCAGACACTTCAAACGACTTCTTCTGAACAACTGAAAGGTATAGAATCTTTATATTTGGCTTGTAGCTTCCTAGGAAAGAGCCCAACAAAGTTTGAGAATGAAAATGACCTTTACCTACTTTTAAGGTCACATGAGGCAGATATGTCAAACACTTCAAATGACTTCTTCTGAAGAACTGGAAGTTATAGAACCTTAATATTCGGCTGGTTATTTCCTGGGAAAGAGCCCAACAAAGTTTGGGAATGAAAGTGACCTTGACCTACTTTCAAGGTCACAGAGGTCAACAACATTTTAATGGATTTGTTCTTAAGAACTAAAAGGAATGGATTCATAAGATTTGGCTGGTAGCTTTTGGAATAGAGCTTACCAATTTGAGAAGGAAAATGACATTGACCTACTTACAAGGTCACAGGGAAAAATATGTCAAGCAACTTCTGAAGAATCAAAAAGCATAGAATCTTGTAATAATATTTTCCTGGTAGTTTCAACAGTTGGAGCCAACAAAGTTTGTGAGGGAAATATTTTTAGTGCAATATAATATTTAATGAGAATATTTTGCTATGACTGCTTAAATATTCAGGTGAGCGATACAGGCCCTCTTGGGCCTCTTGTATTATGAGGATACTCAGACAAAACAATCAGGGGAGTAAAATTCCACTTGCAAAATGCCAGGGACAACTAGTTTTAGATCTCCAACATATGCCAAAAAAAATGGCTTAATGGTTTCTAAAATGCGGTTTTTTTTGGCATGCCTTATCCCCATTTTTAGGTCATCCTGACCTTTTAGTCATTGTGCTTCGTCCGTCGTCATCTGCCGTCTGTAAATTTTGAACATTTTGAACTTCTCAAGTTCCACCAGTGGGATTGAGCTGAAACTTGCTTGAAATTATCCTGAGATGGTCCTGACCAAGTGTTGTTATTTTTCGGGTCGGTCCAAAATCCAAGAAGGCTTCCATCTTAAAAGACTCATTTCAAATTCTTCTCCAGTTCCATTGGTGCCATTGAGCTAAAAATTGGTGGGGATGTTAAGGAAAGTAAGCCGACAAAATGTTGTTATTTTTCAGCTCTGTCAAAACTTCAACAAGGCAGCCATGGTGGCCATTTTGTAACTTGATCACAATGTTATCATGGTTTTCCTAAACAACACCTATTTTAAACTTCTTCTCAAGTTCTACCAGTGGGGTTGAGCTGAAACTTGCCTGAAATTATCCTGAGATGGTCCTGACCAAATGTTGTTATTTTTCGGGTCGGTCCAAAATCCAAGATTGCTGCCATCTTGAAAAACACATTTTAAACTTCTTCTCCAGTTTCGCTGGTGCCATTGAGCTAAAAATTGGTGGGGATGTTAAGGAAGGACAGCCGACAAAGTGTTGTAATTTTTCAGCCCCGTCAAAACTTCAACATGGCAGCCATTTTGTAACATGATTGCGCAATCATGGTTTTCCTAAACAGCACCTATTTTAAACTTCTTCTCAAGTCGATTGTCGTGTGCGATAACCAGTGTTGTTGTGTGTACACGACAACGGGGATAAGACGGCCTATTATTTTGTCATCTGTACACGACAACGGGGACCAGGATGACATATTGTTGTCGTATGTACACGACAACGGTACGGAAAGAGTTAAAGGGAACCAATTCTGTATAAACGATGGGTCTGACCCCTCTGGTTGCAGAGAGGCAGTGCACAATAGCGATATAGAGGAATAGCTTTAATATCCTTCTTCTTTCATTGGGATGAAGGTATGTTGACCGAATTTAAACAGTAGCATCCTATGGGGAACAGAAATTATTGTTTACTCACCTGGCCTGAAGGGCCATGTGAGCTTATATGCCGTACTCCGTCGTCCGTCCGTCACCTTTTCTTTCAAACGACTTCTCAGTCAGGAGAACTGAAGGACCTAGGGTTATTAGCTCACCTGCCCGAAGGGCAAGTGAGCTTATGTTATGGTGCAGCAACCGTCGTCGGTCCGTCCGTCGTCCGTCTGTCCGGCGTCAACTTTTTGCTTTAAACAACTTCTTCTCAATAACCAAAGGGCCTAGGAAGATGATATTTGGCCAGTAGCATGCTGGGATCAAGGGCTACCAAGTTTGTTCAAATAAATGACCTTGACCCACTTTCAAGGTCACAGGGGTCAAATATGTTAAAATCTTCAAACAACTTCTTCTCAATAACCAAAAGGCCCAGGGTACTGATATTGGGCCTGTAGCATGCTGGGATGAAGGACTATCAAGTTTGTTCAACTGAATGACCTTGACCAACTTTCAAGGTCACAGGGGTCAAATGTCGTAAAATCTTCAAGCGACTTCTTTTCAATAAGCAAAAGGGCCAGGGTACTGAAATTGGGCCTGTAGCATGCTGGGATGAAGGATTACCAAGTTAGTTCAAATGAATGACCTTGACCAACTTTCAAAGGTCAAAGGGGTCAAATGTCATAAAATCTTCAAACGACTTCTTCTCAATAACCAAAAGGCCCAGGGTACTGATATTGGGCCTGTAGCATGCTGGGATGAAGGGCTACCAAGTTTGTTTAAATGAATGACATTGACCCACTTTCAAGGTCACTGGGGTCAGATGTCTTAAAATCTTCAAACAACTTCTTCTCAATAACCAAAAGGCCCAGGGTACTGATATTGGGCCTGTAGCATGCTGGGATGAAGGACTATCAAGTTTGTTCAACTGAATGACCTTGACCAACTTTCAAGGTCACAGGGTCAAATGTCGTAAAATCTTCAAGCGACTTCTTTTCAATAAGCAAAAGGGCCAGGGTACTGAAATTGGGCCTGTAGCATGCTGGGATGAAGGACTACCATGTTAGTTCAAATGAATGACCTTGATCCACTTTCAACCTAATGTCCTTGTTCAACAATCAAGGTCAGAGGCGTCATATGTTTAAATCTTTTAATAGGTTCTTATGAAATCTTAAGATTACAAGTGTTAGATTAATAATAGGTGAGCGATGCAGGCCCATTCGGCCTCTTGTTATATGTGGCCAGAAGGTACCTGGGATGGAGTGCTTTAAAGTTTCCTCATTAAAATGACCTTGACCCACTTTCAAGGTCACAGGGTTCAAATATGTTCAAAAATTGAAACAACAATATCTTAAGAACCATTTGGACAAGAGTCATGATACTTGGGTACGTTATGTAGACTGTGAATATTTTTCTAAGTGACAGTAATGAGGTCAAAGGTAAACTTTAAGTGCTAGTCAGTGGTCAAATGTCAACATGGGTTAAACGCTTTAACAATCTTCTTCTCAAGTTCCATAAGGTCATGATATTTTACCAGTAGGTACCTGGGAAGCATTTGGTCTAGAGTCATGATACTTGGGTATGTTATGTAGACCAGAAGTGCAAATCTTTTTCTAAATTACAGTAATGAGGTCAAATGTCAACTTAAAGTGCTAGCCGGAGTCAAAGGTCAACGTGGGTTAAAAGCTTTAAAGTTGCAATTTCAAATTTCAAACAACAATAACTTTTTAAGAGATGTTAAAATGTCTTGTGTTCTAGTTAACAAATTTGGTCTGAAGTTACCTATATGTTAGTTTCATGTAAAAAAAGAAACAGGTGAGCGATACAGGCCCTCTGGGCTTCTTGTTGTATAAATAGTGGTCTGACCCCCATGGGGGCAGACTGGTGGGGCCCAATAGGGGAAACATAGCAAATTATTCACCTTGTCAGAAGGGCCAAGTAAGCTTATTATGTGGTGCCAAGTCCGGCGCCCTGCATCAATATTTTATTTTAAACATTTTCTTCTTAAGGTAATAGGATTGTGTCACCATTTCTCAGGAGAATAGGGTACTGATATTGGGCCTGTAGCATGATGAGATGAAGGGCTAGCAAGTTTGTTAATATGAATGACCTTGACCTGCTTTCAAGGTTACAGGGGTCAGATATTGTTAAATCTTCAAACGACTTCTATAAATGCTGAAATTGTGTAAAATTTATGCTCTATACACGATATAAAAATTGACATTTTATAATAAAACCATATACACATAGTAATTGCAGGCAAGAGTTATTGTTCTTGAAAAACTTCACAGTAGTGAAATAGGTAGCCGGTTTCCTGAAGTACAGGAAAATGGACACGTGTGACTCATTGATAAAAAAAAACCTGAATTAATACCTGGATTGCTTTGAAATACTTTAATAGTGAGAGAACACAATGTGCTGTCAATAATAAACATACAATATTCATCAGTTTAATATTAAACATTAGAATTTGCGGAAATTGTGATACTGTCTCCCGACATTGGATTTTCAACTAGGGATGTACTTCCTGTTTCCGTTTATCAATACAATCCAATGACCTTAAGGACTTTCTACCCTTCGTAATACACATGTTTTTCTTGTCGTTTTTTCGTGTTGTCATTTCCGTATTGCGTATCGGGCAATCCATTACAGTAGAATAAGTTATAGAAACACTGGGTAGACAATAGTACACGTGGGTGACGATGATATGTCAACATCCGATATCGGGACTTAACTTGGAAATGTGTAATCACACGTACTGTACTTCTAAAATAAAGCTTATGATAGAAAGACATTAATTAACTCACGGGAAGACACTGACATAAGATCAGACGACTTCAAGAAGGTCATATATGAAGCGTATGGAATGCAGACTGATGTGTTTTGTTTACCGACCCCACCTGTACGTATCACGTGCTACCAGTAGTTCAGAAGCCTTGGTCGCTACGACTTTTATTGTCGAGCGAGTGACACTCTGTCAGATAAATCGTTTCACAAATGCAATTACAACTAGAAATTGTTGGCTAACAATTTGACGGGCTTTTCACTGTAAGGACTGATTTGGCCTTATAGCTATTTACGAGTTACTTCCCTTACACCAGTAGTAAAAGTCCTTGTATCTTTGAAATTTGTTTCACAAAATTACATGTTCAAATTTGACCTATCCAATACCGGAAGTTGATCTTTGATGGTAATTTATGTCCATAAACCCTGTAGCCCATCATCCTAGCATGCTACAATACCCTGCGCATTTCCGTTATTGAGCAGGATTATTTTGAAGATTTTAACACATAATTGACCCCAGTGACCTTGAACATATGTGAAGGTCATTCATATTATCTAACTGGATAGTCCATTGCTTGAGCATGATATCCAACAAAAATCATGACCTTGGATCACTTGGTTATTGAGAAGAAGATTTTTGAAGTTGACGGAAGTTCATGAAACTCTGTATGCAGCCATATATCAATAAGATCCATGATGAGTTCGAAAATGGGAATTATTTGACAGTAACTTACAGAGTTATTGCCCTTTGTAATAATATTATTATTGGACCTTGTGAACACAATAACTTGAGTAAATGTTAACTGAGTTTCATGAAACTTTGTATGCAGCCATATGTCAATAAGATCTTGAATGAGTTCGAAAATGGGAATTATTCGACAGTAACTTACAGAGTTATTGCCCTTTGTAATAATATTATTATTGGACCTTGTGAACACGAGAACTTGAGTAAATGTTTACCGAGTTTAATGAAACTTTGTATGCAGCCATATATCAATAAGATCCTAGACGAGTTTGAAAATGGGAATTATTCGACGTTAACTTACAGAGTTATTGCTCTTTGTAATATTATTATTATTGGACCTTGTGAACACGATAACTTGAGTAAATGTTAACCGAGTTTGATGAAACTTTGTATGCAGCCATATATCAATAAGATCCCGGACTCTAAATGGGAATTATTCAACAGTAACTTACAGAGTTATTGCTCTTTGTAATAATTTTATTATTGGACATTGTGAACATGATAACTTAAGTAATTATCAACCAAGTCTGATGAAACTTTCAAGGTCCCAGGGGTCAAATTTCGTAAAATCTGCAAACAACTTCTTCTCAATAACCAAAAGGCCCACGGTGCTGATATTGGGCCTGTAGCATGCTGGGATGAAGGACTACCAAGTTTGTTCAAATAAATGACCTTGACCAACTTTCAATGAAAGATCACAGGGGTCAAATGTCATTAAATCTTCAAACGATCTTCTTTTCAATAACCAAAAGGCCCAGGGTACTGATATTGGGCCTGTAGCATGATGAGATGAAGGGCTAGCAAGTTTGTTAAAATGAATGACCTTGACCAGCTTTCAAGGTTACAGGGGTCAGATATTGTTAAATCTTCAAACGACTTCTCAATAACCAAAAGGCCCAGGGTACTGACATTGAACCTGTAGCATGATTGGATGAAGGACTACCAAGTTTGTTCAAATAAATGACCTCAACCAACTTTCAAGGTTACAGGGGTCAAATGTCGTAAAAATCTTCAAACAACTTCTCAATAACCAAAAGGCCCAGGGTACTGATATTGGGCCTGTAGCATGCTGGGATGAAGGACTACCAAGTTTGTTAAAATGAATGACCTTGACCATCTTTCAATGTCCCAGGGGTCAAATTTCGTAAAATCTTCAAACAACTTCTTCTCATAAACCAAAAGGCCCAGGGTACTGATATTGGGATTGTAGCATGATGGGATGAAGGACCATCAAGTTTGTTCAAATGAATGACCTTGACCCACTTTCTAGGTCAAAGGGGTCAAATATGTTAAATCTTCAAGCGACTTCTTCTCAATAACCAAAAGGCCCAGGGTACTGATCTTGGGCCTGTAGCATGATGGGATGAAGGGCTACTAAGTTTGTTCAAATGAATGCCCTTGACCCAATTTCAAGGTCACTGGGGTCAGATGTCTTAAAATCTTCAAACAACTTCTTCTCAATAACCAAAAGGGCCAGGGTACTGAAATTGGGTCTGTAGCTTGCTGGGATGAAGGGCTACCAAGTTTGTTCAAATGACCTACTTTCAAGGTATTTCACACGTAATGTCCTTGTTCGACATTTAAGGTCACAGGCGTCATGTTTAAATCTTAGGTTCTTATGAATCAAACACTGATATTCTGCCTGTAGCTGTTACTTCTAGTCCACTTTTACCATTACAAATGTGAGATTAATACCAGGTGAGCGATGTAGGCCCCTTGGGCCTCTTGTTTTATATATAGTTATGTTGAATATTGTATATTATTATACAATAACTTTTGTTATAGTGGCAAATAACATATGACATTACAAGGTTTAAGTTAATGTACAAGATTCCTATTTATGATTTCCAACATGAGACTGGGTTACATGTAAGGAAAATGAAGAGCAAATAATGTAAAAGATAATCTTTTTTAGATCCAATAAATATCCTTTCTTGGTGTGCACCAAGATCTTTCTAGGATCTTCTATTTATTGTTCCTTTGTTCTTTTCAGCCATATGAAAGAATGAATGTAGCAGATGCCTTGCTGTCTAGGTCATTTACTGATGGAGAAGTCATCATTAAACAAGTAAGATTAAACATTATTCTCAAAAGAGAAGTGTATTTCAATCACTTCTGCTTAACATAGCATTTTATTTGCTGGTTTTGATGAAGGAAAACACAGGAAAAGTGTATTTCAATAAATTCTGCTTAACTCATTCACCCCTGAAGACAAATTTGAACTCTTCCAATTCAAAGGTTGGAATAGTTCATTATGAAATGTCAGTGGTAAATGAGTTAATATTGGATTGCATTTGCTGGTTTGGATGAAGTAAAACACAGGAAAAGAAATATAACACAATTGGGTGTAAATTCTGATTGCACTATTTTTAGCCCACCATCAGATTATGAACTGTTAAGCCTAAGGAACAAGAGGCCAACAGCCATGTATTACTCAGGGCAAATTACTGGGGTGCTGCTGAACCCAGTTGTCATGTTCAAAATCTGTCTTGACCAGTCCTGTAACAGACCATATATAATTCAAGTTGAATTATTAAGTCCCCCAAACTAAGTTTTTACTCCAATTCTTATTAAGTCACCCCGAACAAAGTCGGGTGACTTGTTGTTATTGTTCTGTTTCTTACTTATTAGCTCACCTAGAACGAAGGGCCAAGTGAGCTTATGGCATGGTGCGGCGTCCGTCCGGCGTCCGGCATCAATATTTTACTTTAAACAACTTCTTCTTAATAACCGCAAGGCCTAGGTTGATGATATTTGGCTACAACGAAATGGGATGAAGGGATACCAAGATTGTTCAAATAAATGACCTTCACTGATATTCAAGGTCAAAGGGGTCAAATATGTTAAAAACTTTAAACAACTTCTACTGAATAACCAAAATGCCCAGGGTGATGATATTTGGTCAGTAGCATGCTGGGAAGAAGGGCTACCAAGTTTGTTCAAATGAATGACCTTTACCCACTTTCAAGGTGACAGAGTTCAGATGTCTTTAAAGGGTACTGATATTGGGCCTGTAGCATGCTGGGATGAAGGACTACCAAGTTTGTTCAAATAAATTACCTTTACCAATTTTCGAGGTCACTGGGGTCAGATGTCTTAAAATCTTCAAACGACTTATTCTCAAAAACCAAAAGGCCCAGGGTACTGGTTTTGGGCCTGTACCATGCTGGGATGAAGGGCTACCAAGTTTGTTCAAATGAATGACATTGACCCACTTTCAAACTCACAGGGGTCAAATATGTTTAAATTTTCAAACAACTTCTTCCCAATAACCAAAAAGACCAGGGTACTGATATTGGGCCTGTAGCATCCTGACATAAAGGGCTACTAAGTTTGTTCAAATGAATGACCTTGACCCACTTTCAACCTAAAATCCTTGTTAGACATTCAAGGTCACAGGCGTCATATGCTTAAATCTTGTAATAGGTTCTTATGAATCAAACACTGATATTCTGCCTGTGGCTGTATTTTATTCCACTTTTAAGATTACAAGTGTAAGATTAATAACAGGTGGGCGATGCAGGCCCATTGGGTCTCTTGTTTAGTCACCCCAGACGAAGTCAGGGAGACTTATTGTTAGCTCACCTGGCCCAATTGGGGCAAGTGAGCTTATGGCATGGTGCAGCGTCCGTCGGCATCAACATTTTAGGTCACCTGAGCTTTGCTCAAGTGACCTATTCCAATCACTTTCCTTCCGTCGTCGTTCGTCGTGCGTCGTGCGTATATATATAAACCTTTTACATTATCAACTTCTTCTCAAGAACCAGTGAATGGAAATTTCTCAAACTTGGTCAGAATCATCCTTGGTAGATGAGGCTACCAAATTGTATTATTGGGATTCCTACCCCAACCCTAGGGGCCAGGGCAGGGCCCAAAAGGGAAAATTAGCCAATATTACAAAAATCTTCTTCTCCAGACTGAGAGGTATTACAGTCATGTTCTCTGCATGGATGGAAAGATCATCAGTGGCTTTATTTAAATTGTAAATTTCAGGACCCCCGAGCTATCCGTTCTCCCTTGGGGAGGGGGTAAAGTTTACTTTAGTTTATATAGGGAAACAACACTTTTGGGTATATTTCGACAATTTTCTGTTGGAAATTATTTTTACTTGGTGAGAATTATCCTTGAAGAAAGATGGTTTTAAATTGTAAAATTGGGATCCCTACCCCAACCCTAGGGGCCAGGGCGGGGCCCAAAAGGGAAATTTAACCAATTTTTCAAAAATCTTCTTCCCCAGACTCAGAATCCTATACTACAGTCATTTTCTCTGCATGGATGGAAATATCATCAGGGGCTTTATTTCAATTGTAAATTTCAGGACCCCGAGCTATCCGTTCTCCCTTGGAGAGGGGGTAAAGTTTACTAGAGTTTATATAGGGAAACAACACTTTTGGGTATATTTTGACAATTTTCTGTTGGAAATTTTTCTTACTTGGTGAGAATTATCCTTGAAGGAAGATGGTTTTAAATTGTAAAATTGGGATTCCTACCCCAACCTTAGGGGCCAGGGCGGGGCCCCAAAGGGAAATTTAACCAATTTTTAGCTCACCTGGCACGAAGTGCCAAGTGAGCTTATGCCGTGGCGCGGCGTCCGTCGTCCGTCCGTCTGTCCGTCCTCGTCCGTCAACTTCTCTTTTAAACAACTTCTTCTGAAGAACGGACAGTCCTAGAGTCATGATATTTGGCTGAAAGCTTCGTTGGTAGGAGCCCTACAAAGTTTGAGAATGAAAATTAGTTTGACCTACTTTCAAGGTCACAGGGGTCAAATATGTCAAAAACTTCAAACGACTTCTTCTGAAGAATTAAAAGGTATAGAATCTTCATATTTGGCTGATGGCTTCCTTGGATGGAGCCCAACAAAGTTTGAGAATGAAAAT
>NW_018403340.1:535387-545007 GCF_002113885.1 Mizuhopecten yessoensis | reverse complement strand
GGATAGAGCTCACCAAAGTTTGCAAATGAAAATGACCTCAACCTACTTTAGAGGTCACAGAGGTCAACAACATTTTAATGGATTTGTTCTTGAGAACTAAAAGGAATGGATTCATAAGATTTGGCTGGTAGCTTTTTGGAATAGAGCTAACCAATTTGAGAAGGAAAATGACATTGACCTACTTACAAGATCACAGGGAAAAATATGTCAAGCAACTTCTGAAGAAGAATCAAAAAGCATAGAATCTTATAATAATATTTTGCTGGTAGTTTCAACAGATGGAGCCAACAAAGTTTGCGAGGGAAATATTTTTAGTGCAATATAATATTTAATGAGAATATTTTGCTATGACTGCTTAAATATTCAGGTGAGCGATACAGGCCCTCTTGGGCCTCTTGTTCAAAAATCTTCTTCCCCAGTCTCAGAATCCTATACTACAGTCATTTTCTCTGCATGGATGGAAAGATCATCAGGGGCTTTATTTGAATTGTAAATTTCAGGACCCCCGAGCTATCCGTTCTCCTTTGGGGAGGGGGTAAAGTTTACTTAAGTTTATATAGGGAAACAACACTTTTGGGTATATTTTGACAATTTTCTGTTGGAAATTATTTTTACTTGGTCAGAATAATCTTTAGTGGATGATGGTATCACATTGTAAACTTGGAATTCCTGCCCCATCCCCAGGGGTTAGAGCAGGCCCCAAAGGGAACATTTACAAATATTTTAAAATTCTTATCCTTTGATGACATGACAAGTATTGTATTTCACTTAGTTTACATACTGATTTCCACATCACATCTAAACAATAAAATAAAGCTACCAGTACCTATGATATAACTCAGGTGATCGCTAAGGCCCTTGGGCCTCTTGTTACTTTAAACGACATCTTCCCAGTAACCAAAAGGCTTAGGGTGATGTTATTTTGCCAGAGTCATGCTGTGATGAAGGGCTACCAAGTTTGTTCAAATAAATGACCTTTATCCATTTTCAAGGTCACAGGGGTCAAATATGTTAAAATCTTTAAACAACTTCTCAGTAACCAATGCAAGAGGCCTAAGGTGATGATGTTTGGCCATAACATGCTGAGATGAAGGGCTACCAAGTTTGTTCAACTAAATGGCCTTGACTTATATTCAAGGTCACAGGGGTCAAATAAGTTTAAACCGTTAAACAACTTCTTCAGAACCATCTTGGATGGTTGACCCGGAAAAATTAAGAGTTAGATGCACAACTACAAATTGTACTGATTACATATGCAAAGTATGATAAGAATCCTATTAGTAGTTCCTAAGATTAAGCGCGGACACTTTTTGGGGGGGAAGAATAACAATAAGAACTAGAATTGCAATTGCGAGCAATAGCGGAGGTCACCCTCCACCTGCTAAGTACGCAGCCATTTTGATTTTTAGCTCACCTGGTCCGAAAGACCATGGTGAGCTTATGCCATACCGCAGCGTCCGTCATCTGTCGTCATTCCTTCAACTTTTTCTTTAAAACGCTACTTGTCCTGAACGGCCAAGTAGATTTTGACTAAATTTGGTCTAGAGTATCCTTCGGCCAAGGGGCCTCAATTTTGTATAAACGGTGGGTGTGCCCCCCCTGGGGGCAGAGGGGGGCCCAATAGGGGAAATAGAGGTAAAACCTTGAAAATCCTTCTTCTACCGTAGGGATTAAAGGATTTTATCCTAATTTAGTCTGGAGCATCCTTGGGCCAAGGGGACTCAATTTTGTATAAATGGTGGGTGTGGCCCCCCTGGGGTCTGGGGTGTGGGGCCCAATAGGGGAAATATAGCAAATTCTTTAAAATCCTTCTTCTTCTGTAGGAATGCAAGGTTTTGTTCCATATCTGGTCTGAAGCATCATTGGGTGAAGGGGAACCAATTTTGTATAAACCATGGGTCTGGCCAACCAGGGGCCTGAGAGGTGGGCCCAATAGGGGAAACATAGCAAATTATTCTTTAAAATTCTTCTTCTGTTGGAATGAAAGGTTTTGTTCCATATTTGGTGTGGAGCATCCTTGGGTGAAGGGGAACCAATTTTGTATAAACGGTGGGTCTTGCCCCCCTGGGGGCTGAGGGGAGGGGCTCAATAGGGGAAATATAGCAAATTCTTTAATATCCTTCTTCTTCTGTAGGATATTTTTTTTTTACCATATTTGGTCTGAAGCCTCCTTGGTTGAAGGGGAACCAATTTTGTATGAACTGTGGGTCTGGCCCCCCAGGGGCCTGAGTGGCGGTACCAATAGTGGAAACATAGCAAATTATTCTTTAAAATTCTTCTTCTGTTGGAATGAAAGGGTTTGTTCCATATTTGGTGTGGAGAATCCTTGGGTGAAGGGGAACCAATTTTGTATAACCGGTGGGTCTTGCCCCCCTGGGGGCTGAGGGGCGGGGCCTGATAGCGGAAACAGCAAATTCTTTAAAATCCTTCTTCTTCTGTAGGATATTTTTTTTTTTACCTTATTTGGTCTGAAGCATCCTTGGTTCAAGGGGAACCAATTTTGTATAAACCATGGGTCTGGCCAACCAGGGGCTTGAGAGGTGGGCCCAATAGGGGAAACATAGCAAATTATTCTTTAAAATTCTTCTTCTGTTGGAATGAAAGGGTTTGTTCCATATTTGGTGTGGAGAATCCTTGGGTGAAGGGGAACCAATTTTGTATAACCGGTGGGTCTTGCCCCCCTGGGGTCTGAGGGGAGGGGCTCAATAGGGGAAATGTAGCAAATTCTTTAATATCCTTCTTCTGCTGTAGGATTTTTTTTTTACCATATTTGGTCTGAATCATCCTTGGTTGAAGGGGAACCAATTTTGTATAACCGGTGGGTCTTGCCCCCCTGGGGTCTGAGGGGAGGGGCTCAATAGGGGAAATATAGCAAATTCTTTAATATCCTTCTTCTTCTGTAGGATATTTTTTTTTTTACCATATTTGGTCTGAAGCATCCTTGGTTGAAGGGGAACCAATTTTGTATAAACTGTGGGTCTGGCCCCCCAGGGGCCTGAGTGGCGGTCCCAATAGTGGAAACATAGCAAATTATTCTTTAAAATCCTTCTTCTGTACGAACGACAGGATTTTGTCCAAATTTGGTATGAAGCATCATTTGGTGAAGGGGAACCAATTTTGTATAAACAGTGTGTCTAACCCCCCTGGAGGCAGAGAGGCGGGGCCCAATAGGGGAAATAAAGGTAAAACCATATTTAGTCTGGAGCATCCTTGGACCAAGGGACTCAATTTTGTATAATTGGTGGTAATGACCTCCCCTAGGGCCTAGGGATGTGGCTCTGTTTGAATTTTGTTCTCGCTTTATCTCGAGTACTGGATGGATCTTTCTGAAATTTCATATGTACTTACAGCACCTACCATGGAGTGCTATATCTTTACTTTATACCAATTATTTTAAACATATTCAGTTGAGCGATACAGACCCTTTGGGCCTTTTGTTTCAAAAACGAACACTGTATAGTTGTGTTCATAGAGCCTGACTACACCTACATACCAAAATTTCATTAAAATTAGACGATAATCAAATTTCGACCAATCAGAGGCCAGAAAATGGCAGCCACTTTGTCGAAATGTGAAAGTGCGGTCACGAAAGTGACCGGTGTTCCATGATAGACCTACATACCAAATTTCATGAAAATCGGACAATATTAAAAATTTGACCAATCAGAAGCCTGCATTTGGCCACCATTTTGAATCCAATTTGTCGAAAACGAGCGCTATGACATTATAATCCCTTTCACTGAGTTATGTTCCATCAAATATAACGAATGTTATTACTGGTGATATGAATTTGGCATTCAAATTGTGACCAATCAGAGCCAAGGAAATGGAGCCATTTGGTATTTTCACAAAACGGACACCATAGTTGTGTTCGTAGTGCGATACTTCAGCTATATACCAAATTTCATCGAAATTGAACCAGATTTAAATTTCAACCAATCAGAAGCCAGCATTTGGCCGCCATTTTGAATCCAAAGTGAAATATTTTTTGTTGAAAACGATCGATGTGATGTTATCATCCCTTTCATCAAATTTTATTATGTTCCGTCAAATATAACGAATGTTATAACTGGATATGATTTTGACCAATCAGAGCAGTGGCAGCATTCTTGGATGGATGCCGCAGAAAAATAAGACTCAGAAGCACAACTACAAATTGTACTGATTATATATGCAAAGTATGATAAGTTTCCCATTAGTAGTTCCTGAGATGAAGCGCAGAGACTTTTGACGGCGGAATAATAATAATAATATCTAGAATTGCAATTGCAAGCAATAGCAGAAGTCACCCCTCCCTCACTTAGTAAACAACCATTTCATTTTTTCACAAAATGAGAACTGCAGTTGTGATCGCAGTGCCACATTTAACCTACATACTAAATTTAATCACAATTGGACAATATTTAAATTTCGACCAATGAGATTGCAGGAAATGGCAGCCATTTTATCGAAACATGAAACTCAGGTTACGAAAGTGACCGGTAATCCATGATATACCTACATACCAAATTTCATGAAAATCAGACAATATTTAAATTTTGACCAATCAGAGTGCAGAACATGGCAGCCATTTTGTTTTATCACAAAATGAACACCGCAGTTGTGTTCTTAGTGCCATAGTTCATCTACATACCAAATTTCAGTAAAATTAGACGATATTTAAATTTTCAACCAATCAGAAGCCTGCATTTGGGCGCCATAATGAATCCAAAGTGATTTTTTGTTGTTGTCGAAAACAAGCGCTGTGCCGTTATCATCCCTTTCATCGAGTTTCATTATGTTCCATCAAAGAGTACAGATGTTATTACTGGATATGATTTTGACATTGAAATTTTGACCAATCATAGGCCAGGAAATGGCAGCCATTTTGTTTTTTAGCTCACCTGAATGCCGTGGCGCATCGTCCGTCCGTCTGTCCGGCGTCAAGATTTTACTTTAAACGACTTCTTCTTAATAACCGAAAGGCCTAGGGTGATGATATTTGGCCAAATGCAAACTGGGATGAAGGGCTACAAAGTTTGTTCAAATAAATTACATTCACACATTTTCAAGGTCACTGGGGTCAAATATGTTAAAAACTTAAAACATTTTCTTCTTGATAACCAAACTGCCCATGGAAATGATATTTGGCCAGTAGCATGCTTGGGTGAAGGGCTACCAAGTTTGTTCAAATAAATGACCTTCACCTATATTCAAGGTCACAGGGGCCAAATATGTGAAAAACATTAAACAACTTCTTCTGAATAACCAAAATGCCCAGGGGGATGATATTTGGCCAGTAGCATGCTTGGGAAAAGGGCTACAAAGTTTGTTCAAATGAATGACCTTCACCTATATTCAAGGTCACAGGGGTCAAATATGTGAAAAACATTAAACAACTTCTTCTGAATAACCAAACTTAATATATCAACTTCATCGGAATGACATACTCCATCGATCTGTAGAAGTACTTTTCAAAAGCAATGAAAAATGAATGTTTTTAAAAAAAATGGTGACTTTTGACCCAACAGCGAAATATTTTGTATTAATATGTAACGAGAAAAAGTTGGATATAGAAATTATCTACAAATAATATCGTTGCACCAGTTCTGTACAATCAACGGTTTTCGAGTAATAGCTGTTTTAAAGGTTTTAACATATGACGTCATGGCGGCCTTATTGGATTTTTGGCCTACTTCAAATTCTTCCTGTAACATCTTCAGACCTTGGCCTACAACATACTCAAATGAGTATAAACCAATCTTCTACCAATCAAAAGATACAGGTTCCACAAAAGTAGGGGGAAAAGAAGAAGAAGAAGAAACATAACAAAAACAATAGGTCTTTTCACCAGACTTCGTTTGGGGTGACTTAATAAATAAGAAACGGAACAATAACAATAAGTCACCCAATTTCGTTCGGGGTGACTTAATAAGAATCAGAGTAAAAACTTAGTTTGGGGGACTTAATCATTTAACTTGAATTATATATGGTCTGTTACAGGACTGGTCAAGACAGATTTTGAACATGACAACTGGGTTCAGCAGCACCCCAGTAATTTGCCCTGAGAAATACATGGCTGTTGGCCTCTCGTTCCTTAGGCTTAACAGTTCATAATCTGATGGTGGGCTCATTCCATTTCATTTTCAATCATTCCTCGCATTTCGTTTCACCTACTTTCAATCTATTCTGTTTATCAGCCTTTAGTTTTGGTGAAAATGATTTGCTCTAATATCTCTTATATCATTTTTTTCCCATTTTAACAAATGGTATATCTCATCCTGGCACTTCGGCCTGTTTGAATGTGGAAGGCTTTGAAATTGGGATGCAAAAGGCCAGGGAATGTCACAGAAATAAAAAAAAAAAAAATAAATATTTGCAGTGTTTGTGTTTTTAGGTCACCTGAGCTTTGCTCAAGTGACCTATTCTGATCGCTTTCCGTCCGTCGTCGTCCGTAAACTTTTTACATTATCAACTTCTTCTCAAGAAGCAGTGGATGATTTTTTTCGAACTTGGTCAGAACCATCCTTGGTAAATGAGGCTACAAAATTGTAAAATTAGGATTCCTACCCCAACCCCTGGGGCCAGGGAGGGGCCCCAAAGGGAAAATTAACCAATATTTAAAAAATCTTCTTCTCCAGACTCAGAGGTACTACAGTCATTTTCTCTGCATGGAAAGAAAGATCATCAGGGGCTTTACTTAAATTGTAAATTTCAGGACCCCCGAGCTATTCGTTCTCCCTTGGGGAAGGGGTAAGGTTTACTATAGTTTATATAGGGAAATAAAACACTTTTGGGTATATTTTGACAACTTCCTATAGAAAACTATTTCTACTTGGTGAGAATTATCCTTGGAGGAAGATGGTTTAAAATTGTAAAATTGAAATTCCTACCCCAACCCCTGGGGCCAGGGCAGGGCCCCAAAGGGAAAATCAACCAATGTTTCAAAAAGGAGGTAAAGTTTACTATAGTTTACATAGGAAAATACCACTTTCGGGTATATTTTATCCATTTTCAGCAGAAAATTACTCAAACTTAGTCAGATTTTTTTTTTGGTGGATGAGGGTATTGCATTGTAAAATTGGAATTCCTGCCTCATCCCAAGGGGCTAGGGCGGGGCCCCAAAGGGAATTTTTACCAATATTTTCAAATTCTTATCCTTTGATGTCATTACAAGTATTGTATTTCACTTAGTTAACATGCTGATTTCCACATCACATCTGAACAATAAAATAAAGCTACCAGTACCTATGATATAACTCAGGTGACCGCTAAGGCCCTTGGGCCTCTTGTATGTTTATAAAACATAAAACATTTTCTTCATATAAATCAACCACATGCTTTCTTATTATATCCATGTGTTGGCATGGTTACCTTAACAGTGTGTATGCAAACACCTGGTCATTGTTGGACCATTTTGATTGACAGGTGGAAATCTATCAGTTGTAGCTTGGTCAATGATTTATTATGCTGAAAATAAACATACAGGAGATTGGGTGACTTTCATGTCATTTTGAAATATTTCTATAGTTCCAACTAAAATAATGATGAATTCCTATTTTTTGTGTAAATTTGTTTCCTCTTTGTTACAGGGTGATGAGGCAGACTGTATGTATTTCATTGAAGAGGGAAATGTTCGAGTGACAGTTAAAAATAAGGTATAGTCATCGTTTTATCACAATGAGGTTTAACAAATTGTTACAGGCATGTACTTGATACATGGGTTAGGTAATGCAGGTTTGAAGGAGATCGAGTATACTACGAAGTTTTGCTTAACGTAGAATTGTGTGTGTTAGACATTATTGCCACTATTTCCTTCTATGGAATCTGATTTCTTCTATATTGAATTTGATTTCTCCTCATAAGGAATTTTAATTAGCCTACCACCATCTGATGGTGGGCTATTCAAATCGCCCTGCGTCCTTGGTCTGTCCCTCATCAGTCGTCCATGTCCTTCCTTAAACAATTCTTGTTATCGATATTTCTCAGGAAGTACCCGAGAGATCTTTCACATATATTATATGTAGTTTCCCTTGGTCTCTAGTTGTGCCTATTTACTTTTGAGACTGATCAGATAGACAAAATGGCCGACAGGCAGCCATCTTGGATTTTTACAGTGAAAATTTATTATGGCTATTTCTCAGGAAGTACTAGAGATCTTTCTCAAATTTTGTATGTAGGGCCCCCTCGGTCTTTAGTTGTGAGTGTTAATTTGAGACTGACCTGATAAACAAAATGGCTGACAGGCCACCGTCTTGGATTGTGACATTAAAGGTTTGTAATAGCTATTTCTCTGGAAGTACTGGAGAGATCTTTCTCAAGTTTGATATGTAGGTTCCCCTTGGTATGCAGTTGTGCATGTCTTCTTATGAGACTGATCAGATAAACAAATTTTTGATTTTGACAGTCAAGGTTTGTTTGTGCTATTTCCCTCAGTCAGTCAGTCGTCCGTCCGTCGTCCGTCCGTCGTCAACTTTTAAGTTTAAACAACTTATCACTAACCAAAAGGGCTAGGGTAATGATATTTGGCCAAAAGCATGCTGGGATGAAGGGCTACCAAGTTTGTTCAAATAAATGACCTTCAACCATTTTCATGGTCACAGGGTTCACTAGGGTGCCTAAAATTGGCCAGTTATACGCTGGGATAAAGCGCTACCAAGTTTGTTCAAATAAATGACCTTGGTTATTATGCAAGGTCACAGGGGTCAAATATGTTTAAAACCTTTCAACAACTCCTTCTGAATAACCGATAGGCTTAGAGTGATGATATTTGGCCAGTAACATGCTGGGATGAAGCGCTACCAAGTTTGTTCAAATACATGACCTTGACTTATTAGCTCACCTGCCCGAAGGGCAAGTGAGCTTATGTTATGGTGCGGAGTCCGCCGACCGGCCGGCCGGCGTCCGGCGTCCGGCGTCCGGCATCCGGCGTCCGTCCGGCGTCAACTTTTTGCTTTAAACAACTTCTTTTCGGTAACCAAAAGGCCTAGGAAGATGATATTTGGCCTGTAGCATGCTGGGAACAAGGGCTACCAAGTTTGTTCAAATAAATGACCTTGACCCACTTTCAAGGTCACAGGGGTCAAATATGTTAAAATCTTCAAACAACTTCTTCTCAATAACCAAAAGGCCCAGGGTACTGATATTGGACCTGTAGCATGCTGGGATGAAGGGCTACCAAGTTTGTTCAAATGAATGACCTTGACCCACTTTCAAGGTCACTGGTGTCAGATGTCTTCAAAAACTTCAAACAACTTCTTCTCAATAACCAAATGGCCCAGGGTACTGATATTTGGTCTGTAGTATACTGGGATGAAGGGCTACCAAGTTTGTTCAAATAAATGACTTTGACCCACTTTCAAGGTCACTGGGGTCAGATGTCTTAAATCTTCAAACAACTTCTTCTCAATAACCAAAAGGCCCAGTGTACTGATATAGGGCCTGTACTATGCTGGGATGACCGGCTACCAAGTTTGTTCAAATAAATGACCTTGACCCACTTTCAAGGTCACAGGGGTTGAAATACGTTAAAATCTTCGAACAACTTCTTCTCAATAACCAAAAGGCCCAGGGTACTGATATTAGGCCTGTAGCATGCTGGGATGAAGGGCTACCAAGTTTGTTCAAATGAATGACCTTGA
>NW_018403340.1:518746-535143 GCF_002113885.1 Mizuhopecten yessoensis | reverse complement strand
ATTGGGCCTGTAGCATGCTGGGATGAAGGACTACCATGTTAGTTCAAATGAATGACCTTGATCCACTTTCAACCTAATGTCCTTGTTCGACAATCAAGGTCAGAGGCGTCATATGTTTAAATCTTTTAATAGGTTCTTATGAAATCTTAAGATTACAAGTGTTAGATTAATAATAGGTGAGCGATGCAGGCCCATTGGGCCTCTTGTATTCTAGGTCACAGGGGTCAAATATGTTCAAATCATTTAAACAACTTCTTCTGAATAACCAAGAGGCCTAAGGTGATGATATTTGGCCAGTAGCATTCTAGGATGAAGGGCTACCAAGTTTGTTCAAACAAGTGACCTTCAAGGTTGCAGGGGTCAACTATCTTTAAAACCTTTAAACAACTTCTATTGAATAACCAAAATGCCCAGGGTGATGATATTTGGCCAGTAGCATGCTAGGCTGAAGGGCTACCAAGTTTGTTCAAACAAGTGACCTTCAAGGTTGCAGGGGTCAACTATCTTTAAAACCTTTAAACAACTTCTATTGAATAACCAAAATGCCCAGGGTGATGATATTTGGCCAGTAGCATGCTGGGATGAAGGGCTACCAAGCTTGTTCAAATAAATGACCTTCAACAATCAAGGTCAGAGGCGTCATATGTTTAAATCTTTTAATAGGTTCTTATGAAATCTTAAGATTACAAGTGTTAGATTAATAATAGGTGAGCGATGCAGGCTCATTGGGCCTCTTGTATTCTAGGTCACAGGTGTCAAATATGTTCAAATCATTTAAACAACTTCTTCTGAATAACCAAGACGCCTAAGGTGATGATATTTGGCCAGTAGCATGCTTGGATAAAGGGCTACCAAGTTTGTTCAAATAAATGACTTTGACCCACTTTCAAGGTCACAGGGGTCTAATGTCGTAAAATCTTCAAGCGACTTCTTCTCAATAAGCAAAAGGGCCAGGGTACTGAAATTGAGCCTGTAGCATGCTGGGATGAAGGACTACCATGTTAGTTCAAATGAATGACCTTGATCCACTTTCAACCTAATGTCCTTGTTCGACAATCAAGGTCAGAGGCGTCATATGTTTAAATCTTTTAATAGGTTCTTATGAAATCTTAAGATTACAAGTGTTAGATTAATAATAGGTGAGCGATGCAGGCCCATTGGGCCTCTTATTACTTTTAACAACTTCTTCTCAGATGAAGGGCTACCAAGTTTGTTCAAACAAGTGACCTTCAAGGTTGCAGGGGTCAACTATCTTTAAAACCTTTAAACAACTTCTATTGAATAACCAAAATGCCCAGGGTGATGATATTTGGCCAGTAGCATGCTAGGCTGAAGGGCTACCAAGTTTGTTCAAATAAATGACTTTGACCCACTTTCAAGGTCACAGGGGTCTAATGTCGTAAAATCTTCAAGCGACTTCTTCTCAATAAGCAAAAGGGCCAGGGTACTGAAATTGAGCCTGTAGCATGCTGGGATGAAGGACTACCAAGTTTGTTCAAATGAATGAGCTTGACCAACTTTCAAGTCACAGGTATCAAATGTCTTAAAATCTTCAAACAACTTCTTCTCAATAACCAAACAGCCTTGGATGATAATATTTGGCCAGGAGCATATTGGGAAGAAGGGCTGGTGAGCGATGCAGGCCCATTGGGCCTCTTATTACTTTTAACAACTTCTTCTCAGATGAAGGGCTACCAAGTTTGTTCAAATAAATGACCTTCATTCATTTTCAAGGTCACAGAAGTCAAATATGTTAAAAAAAATTAAACAACTTCTGATGAATAACCAAGAGGCGTAGGGTGATGATATTTAGTTAGTAGCATGCTTGGATGAAGGGCTACCAAGTTTATACAAATAAATGACCTTGATTTATATTCAAGGTCACAGGGTTCAAATATGTTTAAAACCTTTAAAACAACTTCTTCTCAATAACCAAACAGCCTTGGATGATAATATTTGGCCAGGAGCATATTGGGAAGAAGGGCTACCAAGTTTGTTCAAACAAATGACCTTCATTCATTTTCAAGGTCACAGGGGTCAAATATGTTAAAATATTTGAACAACTTCTCCTGAATACCCAAGAGGCCTAGGGTGATGGTATTTGGCAAGTAACATGCTGGGATGAAGGGCTACCAATTTTGTTTAAACAAGCGACCTTCATCCATTTTCAAGGTCACAGAGGTCAAATATGTTTAAAACCTTTAAAGAACTTCTTCTGAATACCCAACAGGGAAAGGATAATGTTAATTGGCCAGTAACACGCTGGGATGAAGGGCTACCAAGTTTGTTCTAACGAATGACCTTCATCTATTTTCAAGGTCACATGGTTCAAACATGTTAAAAACCTTTAAACAACTTTTTCTCAATAACCAAAAGGCCTTGAATGATGATATTTGGCCAGTAACATGCTTGGATGAAGGACTACCAAGTTTGTTCAAATAAATGACCTTCATCTATTTTCAAGTTCACAGGGGTCAAATATTTTAATACCTTTCAACAACTTCTTCTCAGTAACTAAAAGGCTAAGGGTGATGATATTTGGCCAGTATCATGCTTGGATGAAGGGCTACCAAGTTTGTTCAAACAAGTGACCTTCAAGGTTGCAGGGGTCAACTATCTTTAAAACCTTTAAACAACTTCTTCTGAACTACCAAGAGGCCTAGGGTTATCATATTTTGCCAGTTAGATGCTGGGATTAGGGCTACCAAATATGTTCAAATGAATGAACTTCGCTCATATCCAAGGTCACAGGGGTCAAATATGTTAAAATCTTTTGAACCACTTCTTCTGAATAACAAAGAGGCCTAGGGTGATGATATTTGGCCTTTAGCATGCTGGGATGAAGGGCTACCAAGTTTGTTCAAACAAATGACCTTCACCCATTTTCAAGGTCACAGGGGTCAAATACGTTTTAAACCTTTAAAACTTCTTCTTCTCAATAACCAAGAGGCTGAGGGTTATAATATTTGGCCTGTAGCATGCTGGGATGAAGTGCTTCCAAATATGTTAAAATGAATGACCTTGACAATTATTCAAGGTCACAATGGTCAAATATGTTTAAAACCTTTCAACAACATCTTTTCAATAACCAAAAGTCCTAGGATGATGCTGTTTGGCCAGTAGCATGCTAGGATGAAGGACTACCATTCAAACTACTATTCAAACGAATGACCTAGACATATATTAAAGGTCACAGGGGTCAAATATGTTTAAAACCTTTATAAACGACCTCTTCTCAATAAGCAAAAGGCTAAGGGTGATGATATTTGGCCATTAACATGCTGGGATTAAGGACTACCAGTTTTTTTCAAATGAATGACCTTCGCCCATATGCAAGGTCACAGTGGTCAATATATGTTTAAATCTTTAAATGACTTGTTCTGTATAACCAAAAGGTCCAGGGTAATGATATTTTGCCAGAAATATGCCTGGTTGGACTACTATAAACTCTGTTCAACCTTATGTCCTTGTTCGACATTCAAGGTCACAGGCGTCGCGAGATTAATACCAGGTGAGCGATTCAGGCCCATTGGGCCTCTTATTTTGTCATTACTTTCGATATTCACGGCAGTTTACCCTAGTAAATAACCAAAAGTGTGCGAGAGAATTTCAAATCGAAAAAAAAGTCATAAAAATGGCAGACGTGTAGATTGAAGCGCTGAATATGATGGTAAACAATTATCCTTCATCGTCACCTACGATGATAATAAAGGTTTTGAAGGGTTTGGCATGGTTGATATGGAAATACTTCGGTGTAACATATTATGTAATTTTCCAATAAACGGATTTGTGCCCTACGCAAACAGGAAAATTTGGCTGACCGAGGCGCACATGTCGTCTGCAGGTGAGGCCAAATTGAACATTGACATTAATACGTTTTGAGCCGATTTATTTCTTCAAACTTTTTATCGGTGATTTAATCATAAACTAGACTGTAGCTAAGATATATCTATATGCCGACTGTGACAGTAAATGTATTGAAAGGCAACCTGAACCCTGTAGCAAATCACATGCAATTCTTGACGAAATGCCTGACCTTTTTACCTGAGAATCTGCGTGTAAATATACAGCATCTTATGTCAAAAATGAAGTTTATAATCTCTTTTCTTACCTTTATTACCACCTGTACAGGTAAATACTGAAGCAACTTTAGAATTGAAAACGTACATATAAACTAGAGACAACAACGAACAATTTTCATTCAACTTTTTTTCGCATATAACAAATATTTTCCAAGTTATGCACATTTGAAAATCAAGTAAAGTAATTTAAATTTCAATAATTAATTCAGCAGTGGCGTCCCTTTACATAAAAATCAATGTAGCAGCCTAAGGGTTAAAAACAAATATCAACTCTCTGTATAAATATATCAGGTGACCGTAAAGGCCAATGGGCCTCCTATTTCAAAAAGTGATTTTCTCAGATTTGGGACTTGTAAAAACCATGGTGACCACATCGGGTCGATCAGAAATCCAATATGGCCGCCACGGCCGCCATTTTGAAAAACTATTTCAAACTTAAAGTCAAGTTCTGCTAGGCCGATTGAACTGAAAGTTGGTAGGAATGATCGACTCATGGTCCTGACAAAGTGTTGTTATTTTTCGGGTCGATCAGAAATCCAATATGGCCGCCACGGCCGCCATTTTGAAAAACTATTTCAAACTTAAAGTAAAGTTCTACTTGGCCGATTGAACTGAAACTTTGTAGGAATGATCGAATCATGGTCCTGACAAAGTGTTGTTATTTTTTGGGTCAATCAGAAATACAATTTGGCTGCCATGGCCGCTATTTTGTAAATACCTATTTCAAACTTAAAAACAAGTTCTAATAGGCCGATCTCACTGAAAATCGGTCTAGGAATGATCAGCTCATGGTCCTGACAAAGTTAAGTTAACATTATACTTAACTATTTTTTACTCAAATTGGTACATATTTCAACAACAAAAATAAATACTGTAGGACTCAGGTGACCGTTAAGGCCTATGGGTCTCTTGTTTTCTTAAAACCTGTGTTAAATTAAATATCACCTACTCGGTAACAGAAATACTCACGTTGCCATACTGCAGCGTCCGTCGTCCGTCGTCCGTCAACTTTACACTACTAGTCATGAACAACTGAGCGGATTTTAACAAAATTTGGTGTGGAGCATCCTTGGGTAGTCGGGAACCAATTTTGTATAAATAGTGGGTCTGGCCCGCCAGGGGCCTGAGGGGCGGGGCCAAATAGGGGAAATAAAGCAAATTATTCTTTAAAATCCTTCTTCTGCTGTAGGAATGAAAGGATTTGGTCAGAAGCATCCTTGGGGGAAGGGGAACAAAGTTTGTATAAAGGGTGGGTCTGGCCCCCCTGGGGGCTGAGGGGCGGGGCCCAATAGGGGAAATATAGCAAATTCTTTAAAATACTTCTTCTTCTGTAGGAATGAAAGGATTTGTTCCATATTTGGTCAAAAGCATCCTTGGGGAAAGGGGAACAAAGTTTGTATAAATGGTGGGTCTGGCCCCCCTGGAGGCTTTGGGGCGGGGCCAAATAGGGGAAATATAGCAAATTATTCTTTAAAATCCTTCTTCTTCTGTAGGAATGAAAGGATTTGGTCCATATTTGGTCAGGAGCATCCTTGGGTAGTCGGGAACCAATTTTGTATAAACGATAGGTCTGGCTGACCAGGGGCCTGAGGGGCAGGGCCCAATAGGGGAAACAGCAAATTATTCTTTAAAATCCTTCTTCTTCTGTAGGAATGAAAGGATTTGGTCCATATTTGGTCAGAAGCATCCT
Source organism: Mizuhopecten yessoensis (assembly GCF_002113885.1). Classification (NCBI taxonomy): domain Eukaryota; kingdom Metazoa; phylum Mollusca; class Bivalvia; order Pectinida; family Pectinidae; genus Mizuhopecten; species Mizuhopecten yessoensis. Next base: position 529,371 of record NW_018403340.1, on the reverse strand, counting down.
TGGGCGAAGGGGAACAAAGTTTGTATAAATGGTGGGTCTGGCCCCCCTGGGGGCTTCGGGGCGGGGCCCAATATGGGAAATATAACAAATTCTTTAAAATCCTTTTTCTTCTGTAGGAATGAAAGGATTTGTTCCATATTTGGTCTGAAGCATTCTTGGGTGAAGGGGAACAAAGTTTGTATACACCGTGGATCTGGCCCCCCAGGTGCCTGAGCCGTGGGGCCAAATAGGGGAAACATAGCAAATTATTCTTTAACATCCTTCTTCTTCTGTAGGAATGAAAGGATTTGGTCCATATTTGGTGTGGAGCATCCTTGGGTAGTGGGGAACCAATCTGTATAAACGGTGGGTGTTGCCCCCCTGGGACCTTAGGGGTGGGGCCCAATAGGGGAAATAGACGTAAATCTTCAAAATCCTTCTTCTTCGGTAGGAATGACAGGATTTTGTCCATATTTGGTCTGAAGCATTCTTGGGTGAAGGGGAACCAATTTTGTATAAATGGTGTGTCTGACCCCTCTGTTGGCAGAGAGGGGGGGCCCAATAGGGAAAATAGAGGTAAAACCTTTAAAATCCATCTTCTACCCTAGGGATTGAGGGATTTTATCCTAATTTAGTCTGCAGCATCCTTGGGCCAAGGGGACTCAATTTTGTATTAGCAGTAGGTGTGGTCTCCGAGGGGGGGGCAGAAGGGCGGGGCCCAATAGGAAAAATAGCGGTAAAACCTTTAAAATCATTCTTTGACCATCGGGATTAAGGGATTTTTATCCTTATTTAGTGAGGAGCATCCTCGGGTGACGGTGACTCAATTTTGTATAATTGGTGGGTATAACCCCCGTAGGGGCATAGGGGTGGGGCTCTGTTTGAAGTTTGTTCTCTATATCTCAAGTACTGGTGGGATCTTTCTGAAATTTCATATGTACTAACAGCACCTACCATGGAGTGCTATAACTTTACTTCATACCAATTGCTTTAATTATATTCAGGTGAGCGATACAGGCCCTCTGGGCCTCTTGTCGTTTTTAAATGTGAAGCCCACATAGTCCAATTCATCATGTATATGCCAATTTTAGAGCTGATTTTTTTAAAAGTTTTGATACATGTAATATTGCCATTGTACAAAAATATCACCCATGGCCACCGTACGCTACTGTACACTGCTACTTGGAGCATCCTTGGGCCAAGGGGACTCACTTTTGTACAAGCATTGGGTGTGGTCTCCCAGGGGGCAGAAGGGCGGGGCCCAATAGGAGAAATAGAGGTATCAACATTTAAGATCCTTCTTCGACCATTGGGATTAAGGGATTTTATCCTTATTTAGTCCGGAGCATCCTTCGGCCAAGGGGACCCAATTTTGTATAAACGGTGGGTATGACCCCCCCCCTTGGGGCCTAGGGGTGGGGCTCTGTTTGAAGTTTGTTCTCGCTATATCTCAAGTACTGGATTGATCTTTCAGAAATTTCATATGTATGCCAGGGCCAACAGCTTATGGCGCGGTGCATTGTTCGACGTCCCTCCGGCATCTGTCCGGCTTCAAGGTTTTACTTTAAGCAACTTCTGAATAACCAAGAAGCCCAGGCAGATGATATTTGGCCAGTAGCATGCTAGGATGAAGGGCTACCAGGGCTACTAAGTTTGTTCAAATGAATGACCTTTGCCCATTTCCAAGGTCACAGGGATCAAATATGTTAAAATCTTTTAACAACTTCTGAATAACCAGAAGGCCCAGGATGATGATATTTGGCTAATAACATACCAGGATGAAGCACTACCAAGTTTATTCAAATGAATGACCTTCACCCATATTCAAGGTCACAGGGGGGTCAAATATGGTTAAACTTTTAAACCTTTTCTTTTAAATAACCAAGAGGTCTAGGGTATTGATATTTGGCGAGTTGCATGCTTGAAAAAGCACTACCAAATTTGTTCAAAGGAATGACCTTCACCCATATTTAAGGTTACAGTTGTCAAATATCACTGGTGGACCCTTACCGTTCATTTTTTTCATTGTTTTGTTTATTTTTCAAAAACCGTTTATTTTTTCTCTTTTTATGTTTATTTTTAGCTCACCTGGCACAAAGTGCCAAGTGAGCTTATGCCGTGGTGCGCCGTCCGTCGTCCGTCCGTCCGTCCGTCCGTCGTCCGGCGTCAATATTTTACTTTAAACGACTTCTTCTTAATAACCGAAAGGCCTAGGGTGATGATATTTGGCCAGAAGCAAACTGGGATGAAGGGCTACCAAGTTTGTTCAAATAAATGACCTTCATCTATTTTCAAGGTCACAGGGGTCAAATATGTTAAAAACTTTAAACAACTTCTTCTGAATAACCAAAATGCCCAGGGTGATGATATTTGGCCAGTAGCATGCTGAGATGAAGGGCTACAAAGTTTGTTCAAATGAATGACCTTCACCCATATTCAAGGTCACAGGGGTCAAATATGTTAAAAACTTTAAACAACTTCTTCTGAATAACCAAAATGCCCAGGGTGATGATATTTGGCCAGTAGCATGCTGAGATGAAGGGCTACAAAGTTTGTTCAAATGAATGACCTTCACCCATATTCAAGGTCACAGGGGTCAAATATGTTAAAAACTTTAAACAACTTCTTCTGAATAACCAAAATGCCCAGGGTGATGATATTTGGCCAGTAGCATGCTGAGATGAAGGGCTACAAAGTTTGTTCAAATGAATGACCTTCACCCATATTCAAGGTCACAGGGGTCAAATATGTTAAAAACTTTAAACAACTTCTTCTCAATAACCAAAATGCCCAGGGTAATGATATTTGGCCAGTAGCATGCTGAGATAAAGGGCTACAAAGTTTGTTCAAATAAATGACCTTCACCCATATTCAAGGTCACAGGGGTCAAATATGTTAAAAACTTTAAACAACTTCTTCTGAATAACCAAAATGCCCTGGGTGATGATATTTAGTCAGTAGCATACTAGGATCAAGGGCTACCAAGTTTGTTTAAATGTATGACCTTGAATCATATTCAAGGTCACAAGGAGCAAATATGTTTAAAATATTTCAACAACTTGTTCTGAATAACCAAAAGGCTCAGGATGTTGATATTTAGTTAGTAGCATATGCTGGGATCAAGGACTACTATGTTTGTTAAAGTGAATGACTTTGACTTATATTCAAGGTCACAGGGGTCAAATTTGTTTAAAATCTTTAAACAACCTCTTATGAATAACCATGGGTCCCAGGATGTTTATACTTTGCAAGTTGCATCCTGAGATGAAAGCCTATACAATGTGTTCAACATAATGACTTTGTTCGACTTTCAATCACAGGGGTGAAATGTTTAAAAAAAAAATAACAGGGTCTTTTGAACGAATTTTAATCATAAATACTGATATTTTGCCTGTAGCTTTATTTTAGATCACTTTTAAGGTTACAAGTGTGAGTTTTATACCAGGTGAGCGATGCAGGCCCATTGGGCCTCTTGTTTTATTTACCATTGATATTTCACGGTACACTGTTTATTCTTTAAACCACCGTTTATTCTTCGAAGTCTTGTGTTTAGTTTTGAAAATAAGCGTTTGTTTTATAACTGCATGTTCACTTTTCACGGAACAGTGTTTGTTTTATAGCTGCATGTTTACTTTTCACGGAACAGTGTTTGTTTTATAGCTGCATGATTACTTTTCACGGAACAGTGTTTACGTTTCAAGGAATAGTGTTCCGTTTTGGTGGAGCGTTGTCTTCTCGCGACCGACCGTTTAGTTTTACGGAAAATCGTTTAGTTTACGAATTTCTTTTGTACTGTCGGGTTCTTTCATGTCTGCCGACCCGCCACGCTCTCGTCCGCGACAGGCTTACCTTATCGACAGTGTAGCGACCCACACCAGTCAATCTTACCTGAGCTCGGTCAGAGCGCTCTCCCGTGACGTACGTAGCCTTCGGCTACCGGTAGTCTGAATTGTAAAAAGCACTAAAAGAGTTCTTTTTACATACCGTATACTCATGATAATACCACAAAAGTGACGTTTCTGTTACTTAACACACGATTAATCCTATTTGTTCTACGCCACCAACATCAAGTGGGCGTTTTGGTTTACCCTTGTTTTACGAAACGTTTGCTTTATTGTACAACATGATCAGCGAATCAATGTACCCCAAGTATGTGTTTTATTGTACAACATGATCAGCGAATCAATGTACCCCAAGTACGTGTTTTACTGTATATCATGATTTAAATACCAGTGAACCAAACCACCCAAGTACGTTTTGTTACAGTTTGATTGAAATACAAGTGAATCAATCTACCCTTAGGACGTGTTGTATTGTACAGTATGATTGAAATACAAGTGAATCAAACTACCCTTAGGACGTGTTCCATTGTACAATATGATTAAAATACAAGTGGATCAAACTACCCTTAGTACGTGTTCCATTGTACAATATGATTAAAATACAAGTGAATCAAACTAACCTTAGTACGTGTTTCATTGTACTCCCCTAACGAATTAAAGTACTCCTGGATTATTATTTTACCCATAGACGTTTTATTTTACTCGTTGGACTTTTAAAATACTCCTGGATTTTTATTTTACTCATGGCTTTTTATTTTACCCCCTTTATTTACTTGTGCTCCGAGGCAACAGGATCTGCGCCGGCGGTCAGCTAGGCCTTTGATCTAACCGAGTAGTAGACTGTCGACCACTTCGAGCTACTGCGGGCGGTGTCAAGCATCACCAGGTAGCTCTGTTCATGTGTGAATACTTGTCTGTCGGCAGCTCGCCTCATAATCAACAACGTGTCTGTGCTTTGTTCACCTATGATAATTTGGTGTAATCAGAATAAAACTATGGAACTGTGCCGTGTTTGTAATTTACTTCGGCCGTGTCTGTTAAAATATGTTTGCTTATAACTTGATTTGTAATAAAAATATATTTAATTAAATGTGGTATGTTTGTACTTTATTCGGCCTGATGGTCTCAAATACGTGTTTATTAAACACTCGATTAATATGTCAAATTAAAACTTTAAAACTGTGCCGTGTTTGTAAATTACTTCGAACTGTGCCGTGTTTGTAATTTACTACGATCTGGGTTTTTTAAACATACTCGAACTGTGCCGTGTATGTAATTTACTTCCACCTGGTGTTTTGAGATACGTGTTTGTTACATACTCGAACTGTGCCGTGTTTGTAAATTACTTCGACCTGGTGTTTTAAAATGTACGTGTTTGTTACATACTCGAACTGTGCCGTGTTTGTAATTTACTCCGGCCTGGTGTTTTGAAATATGTGTTTGATACATACTCGATTTATATGTCAAATTAAAATTTGAAACTGTGCCATGTTTGTTACATACTCGAACAGTACCGTTAAAATACATGTTTATATGTCAAAATAAAACTATGGAATTGGGCCGTGTTTGTAATTTACTTCGACCTGGTGTTTTGAAATACGTGTTTGTAACATACATAATCGAACTGTGCCGTTAAAATACATGTTTTATACACTCCATCAATATGTCAAATAAAACTATGGAATTATGCCGTGTTTGTAATTTACTTCGGCCGTGTTTGTTGAAATATGTTTGCTTATTACTCGATTTGTAATAAAAATATATTTAAATAAATGTGTCATGTTTGTACTTAATTCGGCCTGTTGGTCTCAAATACGTGTTTATTAAACACTCGATTAGTATGTCAAATTAAAACTATAAAACTGTGCCATGTTTGTAATTTACTTCGGCCTGCTGTTTTGAAATTTGTGTTTGATACATACTCGATTTATACGTCAAATTAAACTTTGAAACTGTGCCTTGCTTGTTACATACTCGAACAGTGCCGTTAAAATACATGTTTAGATATTCCATTTATATGTCAATTAAAATAAAACTATGGAATTGGGCCGTGTTTGTAATTTACTTCGACCTGGTGTTTTGAAATACGTGTTTGTAACACACTCGACCGGGCCGTTGAAATAATACACTCCATTAATATGTCAAATAAAACTATGTAATTGTGCCGTGTTTGTTATTTATATCGACCTGGTTTTTTGAAATACATGTTTGTTATGCGAAACCACTCTGACACGCCCACTTTACATATTTATATATTATCTGCAAAACAGTGTAAGTAATGACAGCAACCAATATGTGTTGTTTGGGTCAAGTCATCAATCGACAAAAAAAAGACATCAATCCTTGGTAAGAGAAGTTATACCATCAAGACTGAATAACGGAAATTGTATTCCGTGCCTGCAATTACTACATTCAATGTACACTATAACTTTTAGCTAAGGTATAATAATATACAGTTGACACATCTAAATATCTTACCTGTGAATTAAGGTATGTTAATTAACTGTAGTTCTTACCACATTATACTATAGCCAAGGGGCATTTACGATACCTACCTGTGAGTTAACAGGTGAACTAATTCCCTCAGAGGTGTTACCTGTGAATGTCGTGGCCAAAGGGCATTTACAACCGATCCTCCAACTAGCACAGGTAGTATGGTGTACCGGCGCGTTTCTTTTTGTTTCCAGTGTTGGAAGAAAACATGTTGTCGAAAGTATTAAAATAAAATTCAACAGCGGTTAAATGTATTTTACATGCGTTTTTACATTAGGCTAGGGGCCTAGTGCCTTGACTTACGAATAAGATTAGATCTAAGTCTGGGGTATAATAAAGGATATTCGTTGCTTATGTTATGGTGCGGCGTCCGTCCGTCCGTCCGTCCGTCCGTCCGTCCGTCCGTCCGTCCGTCTGTCCGGCGTCAACTTTTTACTTTAAACAACTTCTTCTCAATAACCAAAAGGCCCAGGGTACTGATATTAGGCCTGTAGCATGCTGGGATGAAGGGCTACAAAGTTTGTTCAAATAAATGACCTTGACCCACGTTCAAGGTCACAGGGGTCAAATATGTTAAAATCTTCAAACAACTTCTTCTCAATAACTAAAAGGCCCAGTGTACTGATATTAGGCCTGTAGCATGCTGGGATGAAGGGCTACGAAGTTTGTTCAAATAAATGACCTTGACCCACTTTCAAGGTCACAGGGGTCAAATATGTTAAAATCTTCAAACAACTTCTTCTCAATAACCAAAAGGCCCAGGGTACTGATATTGGGCCTGTAGCATGCTGGGATGAAGGACTATCAAGTTTGTTCAACTGAATGACCTTGACCAACTTTCAAGGTCACAGGGGTCAAATGTCGTAAAATCTTCAAGCGACTTCTTTTCAATAAGCAAAAGGGCCAGGGTACTGAAATTGGGCCTGTAGCATGCTGGGATGAAGGATTACCAAGTTAGTTCAAATGAATGACCTTGACCAACTTTCAAAGGTCAAAGGGGTCAAATGTCATAAAATCTTCAAACGACTTCTTCTCAATAACCAAAAGGCCCAGGGTACTGATATTGGGCCTGTAGCATGCTGGGATGAAGGGCTACCAAGTTTGTTTAAATGAATGACATTGACCCACTTTCAAGGTCACTGGGGTCAGATGTCTTAAAATCTTCAAACAACTTCTTCTCAATAACCAAAAGGCCCAGGGTACTGATATTGGGCCTGTAGCATGCTGGGATGAAGGACTATCAAGTTTGTTCAACTGAATGACCTTGACCAACTTTCAAGGTCACAGGGGTCAAATGTCGTAAAATCTTCAAGCGACTTCTTTTCAATAAGCAAAAGGGCCAGGGTACTGAAATTGGGCCTGTAGCATGCTGGGATGAAGGATTACCAAGTTAGTTCAAATGAATGACCTTGACCAACTTTCAAAGGTCAAAGGGGTCAAATGTCATAAAATCTTCAAACGACTTCTTCTCAATAACCAAAAGGCCCAGGGTACTGATATTGGGCCTGTAGCATGCTGGGATGAAGGGCTACCAAGTTTGTTTAAATGAATGACATTGACCCACTTTCAAGGTCACTGGGGTCAGATGTCTTAAAATCTTCAAACAACTTCTTCTCAATAACCAAAAGGCCCAGGGTACTGATATTGGGCCTGTAGCATGCTGGGATGAAGGACTATCAAGTTTGTTCAACTGAATGACCTTGACCAACTTTCAAGGTCACAGGGGTCAAATGTCGTAAAATCTTCAAGCGACTTCTTTTCAATAAGCAAAAGGGCCAGGGTACTGAAATTGGGCCTGTAGCATGCTGGGATAAAGGATTACCAAGTTAGTTCAAATGAATGACCTTGACCAACTTTCAAAGGTCAAAGGGGTCAAATGTCATAAAATCTTCAAACGACTTCTTCTCAATAACAAAAAGGCCCAGGGTGTTGATATTGGGCATGTAGTATGCTGGGATGAAGGGCTACGAAGTTTGTTCAAATGAATGACCTTGACCAACTTTCAAGGTCACAGGGGTCAAATGTCGTAAAAACTTCAAGCGACTTTTTTTCAATAAGCAAAAGGGCCAGGGTACTGAAATTGGGCCTGTAGCATGCTGGGATAAAGGACTACCATGTTAGTTCAAATGAATGACCTTGATCCACTTTCAACCTAATGTCCTTGTTCGACAATCAAGGTCAGAGGCGTCATATGTTTAAATCTTTTAAGTGTTAGATTAATAACAGGTGAGCGATGCAGGCCCATTGGGCCTCTTGTTTATAAAACAAACACGTATCTCAAAACACCAGGGTGAGCGATGCAGGCCCATTGGGCCTCTTGTTTATAAAACAAACACGTATCTCAAAACACCAGGTTGAAGCAAATTACAAACACGGCACAGTTTTCTAGTTTTATTTGACATATTAATGGAGTGTATTATTTCAACGGCACAGTTCAAGTGTGTTATAAACACGTATTTCAAAACACCAGGTCGAAGTAAATTACAAACACGGCCCAATTCCATAGTTTTATTTTGACATATAAACATGTATTTTAACGGTACTGTTCGAGTATGTAACAAACACGGCAAGTTTCAAAGTTTAATTTGACATATAAATCGAGTATGTATCAAACACGTATTTCAAAACACCAGGCCGAAGTAAATTACAAACACGGCACAGTTCGAGTATGTTACAAACACGTTTATTTTAAAACACCAGGTCGAAGTAAATTACAAACACGGCACAGTTCGAGTATGTTTAAAAAACCAAGATCGAAGTACTTTAATTTGTTAGGGGAGTACAATGAAACACGTACTATGGTTAGTTTGATTCACTTGTATTTTAATCATATTGTACAATGGAACACATACTAAGGGTAGTTTGATTCACTTGTATTTCAATCATACTGTACAATACAACACGGACTATGGGTAGTTTGATTCACTTGTATTTCAATCATACTGTACAATACAACTCGGACTATGGGTAGTTTGATTCACTTGTATTTTAATCATATTGTACAATGGAACACATACTAAGGGTAGTTTGATTCCCTTGTATTTCAATCATACTGTAACAAAACGTACTTGGGTGGTTTGGTTCACTGGTATTTAAATCATGATATACAATAAAACAAGTACTACAGATACATTGATACGTGATCATGTTGTACAATAAAACACGTACTTGGGGTACATTGATTCTCTGATCATGTTGTACAATAAAGCAAACGTTTCGTAAAACAAGGGTAAACCAAAACGCCCACTTGATGTTGGTGGCGTAGAACAAATAGGATTAATCGTGTGTTAAGTAACAGAAACGTCACTTTTGTGGTATTGTCATGAGTATACGGTACGTAAAAAGAACTCTTTTAGTGCTTTTTACAATTCATACTACCGGTAGCCGACGGCTACGTACGTCACGGGTGAGCGCTCTGACCGAGCTCAGGTAAGATTGACTGGTGTGGGTCGCTACACTGTCGATAAGGTAAGCCTGTCGCGGACGAGAGCGTGGCCGGTCGGCAGACATGAAAGACCCCGACAGTACAAAAGAAATTCGTAAACTAAACGATTTTCCGTAAAACTAAACGGTCGGCCGCGAGAAGACAACGCTCCACCAAAACGGAACACTTTTCCTTGAAACGTAAACACTGTTCCTTGAAAAGTAAACATGCAGTTATAAAACAAACGCTGTTCCGTGAAAATTAAACATGCAGTTATAAAACAAACGCTGTTCCGTGAAAATTAAACATGCAGTTATAAAACAAACACTGTTCCGTGAAAAGTAAACATGCAGTTATAGTTATAGACTTCGAGGAATAAACGGTGGTTTAAAGAATAAACAGTGTACCGTGAAATATCAATGGTAATTAAAAATATAAACATAAAAAGAGAAAAAATAAACGGTTTTTGAAAAATAAACGAAAAAATGAAAAAAATGAACGGTAAGGGTCCACCAGTGTATGTTGAAGTCTTTGAACAACTTCTTGTGAATAATCAAAAGCTTCAGGGTGATGAAATTTTGCCAGTAATATTTTGGGATGAAGGGCTACCAAGTTTGTTAGCTCACCTGGCCAGAAGGGCCAAGTGAGCTTATGGCATGGTGCGGCGTCCGTCGTCCGTCCGTCCGTTGTCAACATTTTACTTTTAAACAACTTCTTCTCAGTAACCATAAGGCCTAGGGTGATGATATTTGGCCAGAAGCATGCTGGGATGAAGGGCTACCAAGTTTGTTCAAATAAATGACCTTGACTTATATTCAAGGTCACAGGGGTCAAATATGTTTAAAACCTTTCAACAACTTCTTCTGAATAACCGATAGGCCTAGGGT
>NW_018403340.1:509088-516094 GCF_002113885.1 Mizuhopecten yessoensis | reverse complement strand
TTTGAATATTACATGTTAATAACTTGATTGGAATTATAACCTTGAGTTGACAGTTTGATACTTTGAAAATTTTGAGCCAGCCCTACCCCCAAGGGCTGTAGGGTGGGGCTCAAGGGAGTCAGTGTGCTAAAATTTCTTCATTTTCCTTGTTTAGAATCAGAGGTGCTAGTTTCAAATCCTTTTTAGTCTGAAATCTGTATGCTTGATATTGAATAAGGTGGTTTTATTGTTTTTTGTCACTTTGAATAATATTTCTGTTCATGTTAAAAACGAAATCAACTCTCTGTATAAATATATCAGGTGACCGTTAAGGCCCATGGGCCTCTTGTTGACTTTCAAGTTCACAGGGGTCAAATGTGTTTTAATCGTTGAACAAGTTCTTCTGAATGACTTGAAGTCAAGACACTGATATTTTGCCAGTAGCTTATATTAGTCCACTTTTAAGGTTACAATTGTGAGATTAATAACAGGTGAGCGATGCAGGCCCATTGGGCCTCTTGCTCCAGAGCATATCTCTGATTAGCCACTGTTTTATGAGTACACCATGGGAAGGCAGTGCAGGGGTGTAAAAAATATTTTTCAGGATACTAATAATGCACTAGCTCGAAATAAAATTCTGCTAGCCCAACAAATACAAAATGGATCAAGCTGACAACATGATCACACAATCTATATCTCATTCACAGATTAATATTTTTTCCTTCAAAAAAAAATATCAAAATAAATTATATACTACATTGTATCATTATTTTACCCTTACGCTGCTACGCGCCACAATAGTCGTTTCTAAAAGTCAGGCCGTCAGTGCTACGCACCACAATAGTGGCGCGCGGTCTGTAGGTTTTTAGGTCACCTGAGCTTTGCTCAAGTGACCTTTTCCAATCACTTTCCGTCCGTCGTCGTCCGTCGTGCGTCGTCCGTAAACTTTTTACATTATCAACTTCTTGTTAAATTGGGATTCCTTCCCCAACCCTAGGGGCCAGGGCTGGGCCCAAAAGGGAAAATTAACCAATATTTCAAAAATCTTCTTCTCCAGACTCAGAGGTATTACGATAATTTTTCTGTATGGATGGAAACATCATCAGGGGCTTTATTTAAATTGTAAATTTCAGGACCCCCGAGCTATCCGTTCTCCCTTGGGAAGAGGGTAAAGTTTACTATAGTTTATATAGGGAAACAACACTTTTGGGTATATTTTGACAATTTTCTGTTGGAAATTATTTTTACTTGGTCAGAATCATCTTTGGTGGACGACGGTATCACATTGTAAACTTGGAATTCCTACCCCATCCCCAGGGGTTAGAGCGGAGCCCCAAAGGGAACATTTACAAATATTTTCAAATTCTTATCCTTTGATGACATGACAAGTATTGTATTTCACTTAGTTTACATGCTGATTTCCACATCACATCTAAACAATAAAATAAAGCTACCAGTACCTATGATATAACTCAGGTGACCGCTAAGGCCCTTGGGCCTCTTGTTGATCAGTAAACAGGAACAGAAAGCGGACTGTTGCTATACCAAACCCGAAAGAGTATAGTAGAAGGCTTCTGATTGGTTGTTTTGTCATTTCTTTCGATATTCCCGGCAATGTACCCTAGTAATAATCAAAGTGTGCGAGAGAATTTCAAATCGGAAAAAAACGTGATAAAAATGGCGGACGTGTAGATTGAAGTGATGAATATGATGGTAAACATTTATTCTCCAGCGTCACCTACGATGATAATAAAGGTTTTAAAGGGTTTGACCTGGTTGATGTGGAAATACTTCGGTGTAACATAATATGTAACTTTCCAATGAACGGCTTTGTGTTCTACGTAAACAGGAAAATATTGGCGGACCGAGGCGCACATGTCGTCTGCAGGTGAGGCCGAATTGAACATTGACATTGATACCTTTTGAGCCGATTGATTTCTCCAAACTATTTATCGATGATTTAATCATAAACTAGACCGTAGCTAAGATATATCTATATGCCGACTGTGACAATAACTATATTGAATGACGACCTGAAACTTGTAGCAAATCGCATGCAATTCTTGATGAAATACCTGACCTTTTTACCTGAGAATCTCCGTGTAAATGTACAGCGTCTTATGTCATAAATGAAGTTTATAATCTCTGTTATCATTTTCCAATCACATTTGCTGACAAAAACAATTTTAAAATGATCTTTCTGGTGCTTAAATCCGATTAATTAAAAGTTTCACCTTTTCTTACCTTTATTACCACCTGTACAGGTAAATACTGAGCAACTTTAGAATTGAAAACGTTAATATAAACTAGAGACAATAACGAACAATTTTCCTAAAACTTTTATTCACATATAACAAATATTTTTCAAGTTATGTGCATTTGAAAAATTAAGTAAATTAATTTATATTTCAATAATTAATTCAGCAGTGGCGTCCCTTTACATAGTAATCAATGTAGCAGCCTAAGGGTTAATAACTGAATGCCTTAAAATCATTTAAACTAGAACTAAAATCAAAATTAGCAAAAAAAAGAATGTTTTAACTCTTCCTGAAAATCAGTCTGGATACCGGTTTCACATCAGTTCGCATCAAAACAAACATGGCAGACTTGCCAACTTTTGGAGAATTCAGCTTGAATGACTGCATGTGTTCCGATAGATATTGCAGTGAAAATTACCAGGAATTTATAGGTTAGAATGTTGAATGGTTACACCCCCATGATGATAGAACAGAACAAAAGCATTTTTGTTAGTTATGACATCCTTAAAAAGTCATTAGCCCAAGCTGAAAATCGTTGGGCTAGTGGTTTTTGTGTCGCCTGCGACTAGCATTTCGCTAGCATTTTGATGATTTCTGTATTTTTTAGCTCACCTGCCAGAAGGGCAAGTGAGCTTATGTTATGGTGCGGAGTCCGTCGTCCGTCCGGCCGTCGTCCGTCCGGCGTCAACTTTTTGCTTTAAACAACTTCTTTTCGGTAACCAAAAGGCCTAGGAAGATGATATTTGGCCAGTAGCATGCTGGGAACAAGGGCCACGAAGTTTGTTCAAATAAATGACCTTGACCCACTTTCAAGGTCACAGGGGTCAAATATGTTAAAATCTTCAAACAACTTCTTCTCAATAACCAAATGGCCCAGGGTACTGATATTGGGCCAGTAGCATGCTGGGATCAAGGGCTACCAAGTTTGTTCAAATAAATGACCTTGACCCACTTTCAAGGTCACAGGGGTCAAATATGTTAAAATCTTCAAACAACTTCTTCTCAATAACCAAAAGGCCCAGGGTACTGATATTGGGCCTGTAGCATGCTGGGATGAAGGACTATCAAGTTTGTTCAACTGAATGACCTTGACCAACTTTCAAGGTCACAGGGGTCAAATGTCGTAAAATCTTCAAGCGACTTCTTTTCAATAAGCAAAAGGGCCAGGGTACTGAAATTGGGCCTGTAGCATGCTGGGATGAAGGATTACCAAGTTAGTTCAAATGAATGACCTTGACCAACTTTCAAAGGTCAAAGGGGTCAAATGTCATAAAATCTTCAAACGACTTCTTCTCAATAACCAAAAGGCCCAGGGTACTGATATTGGGCCTGTAGCATGCTGGGATGAAGGGCTACCAAGTTTGTTTAAATGAATGACATTGACCCACTTTCAAGGTCACTGGGGTCAGATGTCTTAAAATCTTCAAACAACTTCTTCTCAATAACCAAAAGGCCCAGGGTACTGATATTGGGCCTGTAGCATGCTGGGATGAAGGACTATCAAGTTTGTTCAACTGAATGACCTTGACCAACTTTCAAGGTCACAGGGGTCAAATGTCGTAAAATCTTCAAGCGACTTCTTTTCAATAAGCAAAAGGGCCAGGGTACTGAAATTGGGCCTGTAGCATGCTGGGATGAAGGACGACCATGTTAGTTCAAATGAATGACCTTGATCCACTTTCAACCTAATGTCCTTGTTCGACAATCAAGGTCAGAGGCGTCATGTGTTTAAATCTTTTAATAGGTTCTTATGAAATCTTAAGATTACAAGTGTTAGATTAATAACAGGTGAGCGATGCAGGCCCATTGGGCCTCTTGTTTGCTAAAAACCTCAAATTTCTGGACTTAGAAAAAAACCTCAACGTTAAGGTTTTGCGTTTAGCTCTTGCATATTAGGCTCTTTCTGACAAAGTATAAGAGCTAGACCAACCAAACCTCAATCATACATGTATTATGGGTAGTAGAGCCTACTACTCTATAAATAATCATAGATTTCTGTCCTTTTTCGGATAAAAACCTGAAATTTATGGACTTTAAAAAAATCAATGTTATGATTTTGCGTTAAGGTCCGTTTCCTTATGTGCTATGTCAAATGCTTATTATATTGACAAAGCGGGAAAGGCGACACATATAATTACTCGTAATTCTTGTTTACATCAATTTGACCTAAGACGTTGATCTCAAGTACTCAAAAAATGGTTTCCAGAGCCCATTACAGCTGCTGTTTTATGAATGGGCATCAAACTTTGTAGGTATATCATAGGAAGGCGGTGTAGTACGTGTCACATCCTAAAACAAGGTCACTGTTACCTATATTTGACCTTTGACCATGACCTTGACTACTAAATTAAGTGTAATTCAGGTATCTACAGCATATTTTTAATTAGCCACTATTTTATGAATGAGGCTCCAAACTTTGTAGATATAGGGTGGGATGGGGTATTTGTGAAGCCCATGCTCAAGTTAAGTCTAGTTATATGTTAATAAATTAGGTTTACTCCCTATGTATCGGATATCTAATATGAGACCAATCTCCATGGATTGAGTTAAATTGGGTTAACTTGTGTCACAATAAATTTGGTTCATTTTATCATAAGACAAGATATATCTATTATTAAATTTTGTTTGTTTGATTTCAGAGTGAGCCCAGCAGTGAAGAATTAGAAGTAAAGAGGTATGAAAAGGGAGGCTACTTCGGAGGTAAGATGATGTGTTCTTGTTTGTCTAATGTCCTTTTTGACACATGCGTTTGGTAACGCATTAGTGTCTAGGGGATCGTGCATACTACGAAATTTGCTTAACGTGGAACTGCACTATCGATACATATGCCATCTATGACTATATATAGTCTTTTTGTCCTGATATGGCAGCTGATATCTCCTTATATGGATGTCATTCATTCATATGCAAATGTTTTTGGCAGCGACCCCTAGCATTTTCATTCATACTATAGTGACGCCATTTTGTGGTTGCCAACTTATAGGCAGAGAAAGCATGCACTTCAATACTTTCTTAACTAGCCATATGTATATGAAAAATACAACAATGCATGTATTTTGTGAGTATACAATTATTACAAAATATTCTGATTAATTTTCTAACGATGCTGTGCTTGCTGAAATTGTGCTTTCCACACTCTTCCCCGAAGCGGATGGTTTCCTCTGACCTACTTACTGTAGTGTTCCTACCTAGCTACAGTACACAGTTCCTGTCACAATGTTTGGGTCACTAATGTTTTGCTTTATATCACAAAGAATACCACTGCAAATAAGCCTGAAATTATACCACTGACCACTTGAATAATACTATTCTTTCCGGCAGAATTAAGAAACTCTCCAACGTGTTTTGTCCATTTCAGTATAGTCACAGAATAAATTGACAGGACCAATACATTAACACGAAAGAACTCTCAAGCTAACCATGCTTTGATAACTTTAGCTTCTTGTCAAACAGCAGGCGAGCTGGCTGGATGTGACCAAAGGTCACCGCAGCGGTTTACCTGTATTTCTGCAAAACCATATCTCCCTTAGTAGAACATTGGACTAACCTGATCAGCCGGAATTGAATGAAGTCGGTCTATTTGTAGGGTCGAACCATATTTGTGATTTAGCACAAAGCTCAGATGTAATAGTAGACTCACCCAATCAGTCAGATTTTAGGTAATTTTGTGCCGCTTTTGTAACACAAATAAAATTAAAAGAAGTACTAGCAGAGACGTATATATTGTAATAGATACGTCTTTGGTAATACACATAATATTTGATAATATCCATGAATTGTTTACAAATAATGAAGGTCAAAAGATGGAGTGCGATATTTACTCTATCAAACAGGAACATCACAAGATATTTTATCAGTACTAATGAAACATGATACGGTGTGACAGGGATTGAATGACATGTATGTTACAAACTAGTTACAAACTTGTTACACATTTATTCAATTTAATAACGCAGTGTTTCTACATTTACTGTTTTATGTTGTGAAAATATATCTTTGCTATATTATAGGAGTTTTCTGTACTAAAGTGGGACCAACTTATTATGATGTCGCTTATTATAATTCTTTTCCCATGTACCGATTTTATCCTATAACTGAGCAAAACAAATCGTTTATTAAGATATGGTCAAAGGTTGGACCCCGTTATTACAATATTCTTTTCTGTCGTGAATGGATTTTATAAGTTAATTACTTGGGTAAGTTGTCCGTGTTTGACACCAGGACATTTGAACAATAGGTCGGGCTAACTGTACATCGCCCGAGGTGATCAACTGTCCACTCCAGGTGAATTTTTCACACCTCGCTTCACTCCCGTCGGTGGAAAACAATAGATCGACCATAGAAAGAGTAATAACAAAACATGAGCGGTAGTCAATTGCTATCTAAATTACACTGTAGGACTGTGTATGAAATGGAAATGATTAGGCCAATCTGATTAAAATCATCTCTTACATGGCTCCGTTAACCTACCGACATTTTCTGACACAAATTCTGATAAGAAAATGAGCTTGCCTTCCATTAATATTAACGATCGCCTTGACACCTCATGTGAGGAAATCATGCTGATTCAATGAAAATATTCCTCCAGAAGGAAGACGTGTGCTTTTAATCATTTAAGCAATGGTTTCTCTATTTTCTATTGCATTACAAGTTGATTTCCCCGTGTCTACGTTGAAAAGTGTCAAAATCGGGGCATGCCGTCCTAACACCATGGTGCCAGAAATCGATCCAAAGTAAACGTTATTGTCGTATTGTAAAAAAAGAAATAT
>NW_018403340.1:508410-508864 GCF_002113885.1 Mizuhopecten yessoensis | reverse complement strand
AAGTTTGTTAAAATGAATGACCTTGACCAATTTTCAAGGTCACATCGATCAAATGTTGTAAAATCTTCAAACAACTTCTTCTCAATAAGCAAAAGGGCCAGGGTACTGAAATTCGGCCTTTAGCATGCTGGGATGAAGGACTACCAAGTTTGTTCAAAAGAATGACCTTGACCAACTTTCAAGGTCACAGGGGTCTAATGTCGTAAAATCTTCAAACAACTTCTTCTCAATAACCAAAAGGCCCAGGTTACTGATATTGGGCCTGTAGCATGCTGGGATATAAATGACCTTGACCAACTTTCAAGGTCACTGGTGTCAGATGTCTTAAAATCTTCAAACAACTTCTTCTCAATAACGAAAAGGCCCAGGGTACTGATATTGGGCCTGTAGCATGCTGGGATGAAGGGCTACCAAGTTTGTTCAAAAGAATGACCTTGNTCGGTCAAATGTCGTT
>NW_018403340.1:498313-498527 GCF_002113885.1 Mizuhopecten yessoensis | reverse complement strand
ATATCTTTTGCCTTAGCTTTCAGTACTTTCAGTACTTTGATTAGTTATTGTTTCTATGCAATTTGATTTAACCGCACAACTTGCGAGGCATGTGATTGTCACGTGATCGGAATTTACATAGCGCAGCAAAATATTGGGACGCTTATGGGCCAAAATGTAATGCAACTTCTTAGTGCAAAATAGGTAAATCATGACTATGTATATCACTTCTTTC
>NW_018403340.1:486222-497785 GCF_002113885.1 Mizuhopecten yessoensis | reverse complement strand
GGCCTAGGGTGATGATATTTGGCCAGTAACATGCTGGGATGAAGCGCTACCAAGTTTGTTCTAATAAATGACCTTGACTTATATCCAAGGTCACAGGGGTCAAATATGTTAAAAACATTTAAACAACTTCTCCTGAATAACCAAGAGGCCTAGGATGATGATATTTGGCCAGTAACATGCTTGAATTAAGGGCTCTCAAGTTTGTTCAAATAAATGACCTTGCCTTATATTCAAGGTCACAGGGCTCAAATATGTTAAAATCTTTTAAACAACTTCTTCTGAATAACCGAGAGGCCTAGGGTGATGATATTTGGCCAGTAACATGCTGGGTTGAAGCACTACCAAGTTTGTTCAAATAAATGACCTTGACTTATATCCAAGGTCACAGGGGTCAAATATGTTAAAAACATTTAAACAACTTCTTCTGAATAACCAAGAGGCCTAGGATGATGATATTTGGCCAGTAACATGCTTGAATTAAGGGCTCTCAAGTTTGTTCAAATAAATGACCTTGCCTTATATTCAAGGTCACAGGGGTCAAATATGTTAAAAACATTTAAACAACTTCTTCTGAAAAACCAAGAGGCCTAGGGTGATGATATTTGGCCAGTAACATGCTGGGTTGAAGCACTACCAAGTTTGTTCAAATAAATGACCTTGACTTATATCCAAGGTCACAGGGGCCAAATATGTTAAAAACATTTAAACAACTTCTTCTGAATAACCAAGAGGCCTAAGGTGATGATATTTGGCCAGTAGCATGCTAGGATGAAGGGCTACCAAGTTTGTTCAAATAAATGACCTTCATCCATTTTCAAGGTCACAGGGGTCAAATATGTTTAAAATCTTTAAACAACTTCTATTGAATAACCAAAATGCCCAGGATGATGATATTTGGCCAGTAACATGCTGGGATAAAGGGCTACCAACTTTGTTCAAATGAATGACCTTGACCAACTTTCAAGTCACAGGTGTCAAATGTCTTAAAATCTTCAAACAACTTCTTCTCAATAACCAAAAGGCCCAGGGTACTGATATTTGGCCTGTAGCAATCAGGGCTACCAAATTTGTTCAATTGAATGACTGATCCACTTTCAACCTAATGTCATTGTTTGACATTCAAGGTCACACTGATATTCTGCCTGTAGCTGTATTTTAGTCCACTTTTAAGATTACAAGTGTGAGATTAATACCAGGTGAGCGATGCAGGCCCATTGGGCCTCTTGTTGACTGTTACATTACGATATCGTTAGCTATGATGAAGAATAAAGATATATGTAGTTCTTATAGTTCTTGCTCAAAGTTATTTGAAAGTGAAAGTAGAATTTACATACTGATCATTATGACGACAAAATGAAATCTTCTCGGATTTTTTCAACAAGCTGATATTAATGACAATTAACAAATTATTTCATTATTACTTCATCAATTTGTATTAATAAATATCTTATCATGTTTCCACATATATCTATGTCTGATGATTATAGGGCATCTCACTTCCGGTTCAGACAACCTTAAAAAGTTAAAAAACAGCTTAATCATTTTTTAGGTCACCTGAGACAAAGTCTCAAGTGACGTATTGCGATCGCCTTTTGTCCGTCGTGCGTCCGTAAACAATTTACATTTTCGATTTCTTCTCCAAAAACCCTGAACCAATTTCGATGAAATTTTGCAGGGACCTTCCAGGGACAAAGGTCAACAAAAATAGTGGCGGGTTTAGCCCCAACCCCCGAGGGGGCCCAGGGGGGGGGGGGAGGGGGGGGGGGGGGCAAAAGGGTTGAATTGACTAAAATTTCAAAAATCAAAAAAATCTTCTTCTCAAGACCCAGATATGGTAGAATCAAATACTCTTCATAGATGGAAGGGTCTTAAGGTGCTTTACCGAAATTGTGAATTTCATGACCCTGGGGTCTCAGGTTTCCCCCTGGGGAGGGGGTAAACTTTACTATAGTTTATTTAGGGAAATCACATTTTGGACCAACATTTGTTGAATTTCCATTGGAAGTAATTCAATTTGGGTTCGCATTATCAGTATTAGGTAGCAGTTTGATAGTATGTACCCAATAAGGGAAATATAGCAAATTCTTTAAAATCCTTCTTATTCTGTAGGAATGAAAGAATTTGCTTCATATTTGGTCTGAAGCATCCTTGGGTGAAGGGAAACCAATTTTGTATAAACTGTGGGTCTGGTCCCCGCAGGGGCCTGAGGGGCGGGGCCCAATAGGGGAAACATAGCAAATTATTCTTTAAAATCCTTCTTCATTTGTAGGAATGAAAGGATTTGTTCCATATTTGATCAGAAGCATCCTTGGGTGAAAGGGAACAAATTTTGTATAAATCTTGGGTGTGGTCCTCCTGGGGGCTGAGGGGCGGGGGCCCAATAGGGGAAATATACCAATATTTTTAAAATCCTTCTTCTTCTGTAGGAATGAAAGGATTTGTTCCATATTTGGTCTGAAGCAACCTTGGGTGAACGGGAACCAATTTTATATAAACCGTCGGTGTGGCCCCCCAGGGGCCTGAGGGGCGGGGCCCAATAGGCGAAACATAGCAAATTATTCTTTAAAATACTTCTTCTGTAGGAATGAAAGGTTTTGGTCCATATTTGGTGTGGAGCGTCCATGGGTAAAGGGGAACCAATTTTGTATAAACAGTGGGTCTGGCCCCCTGGGGGCTGAGGGGCAGGGCCCAATAGAGGAAATATAGCAAATTCTTTAAAATCCTTCTTCTTCTGTAGGAATAAAAGGATTTGTTCTGAAGCATCCTTGGGTGAAGGGGAACCAATTTTGTATAAACCGTGGGTCTGGCCCCCCAGTGGCCTGAGAGGCGGGGCCCAGTAGGGGAAACATAGCAAATTATTCTTTAAAATTCTTCATCTGTAGGAATGAAAGGATTTGGTCCATATTTGGAGTGGAGCATCCTTGGGTAAAGGAGAACCAATTTTATATAAACGGTTGGTGTGGCCCCCCTGGGACTTGCAGGGCGGGGCCCATTAGGGGGAATATAGGTAAAACCTTTATAATCCTTCTTCTACCATAGGGATTAAGGCATATTATCCTAATTTAGTCTGTAGCATCCTTAGGCAAAATGGACTCAATTTTGTATAAACGGTGTGTCTGACCCCTCTGGAGGCAGAGAGGCGGGGCCCAATAGGGGCAATAGAGGGAAAACCTTTAAAATCCTTCTTCTACCATAAAGATTAAGGGATTTTATCCTAATTTAGTCTGGAGCATCAATGGGCCAAGGGGACTCAATTTTGTATATGCAGTGGGTGTGGTCTCCCAAGGGGCAGAAGGGCGGGGCTCAAAAGGAGAAATAGAGGTAAAACCTTTAACACTTAGGCTGTTACGCACGGCATATGTCGTTTTGAAAAGTCGGGCCGTCAGTGCTACACACGGCATATGTCGTTTCTCGGTCTGTAGGTTTTGATCGGTAGCCAGGAAGTGTGAAGTCGGGTTGTTGCTGTACCAAACCCCGAACATGTATAATAGAAAGCTTCTGATTGGTTGTTTTGTCATTACTTTCGATATGCACGGCAGTGTTCACTAGTAATAATCAAAGGTGTGGGAGAGAATTTCAAATCGAAAAAAACATCATAAAAATGGCGGACGTGTGGATTGAAGCGATGAATATGATGGTAAACATTTATTCTCCATTGTCACCTACGATGATAATAAAGGTTTTGAAGGGTTTGACATGGTTGATGTGGAAATACTTTGGTGAAACATAATATGTTTCTTTCCAATAAACGGCTTTGTGCCCTACGCAAACAGGAAAATATCGGCGGACCGAGGCGCACATGTCGTCTGCAGGTGAGGCCGAATTGAACATTGACATTGATACGTTTTGAGCCGACTTATTTCTTCAAACTTTTTATCGGTGATTTCATCATAAACTAGACCGTAGCTAAGATGTATCTATATGCCGACTGTGACAGTAAATGTATTGAATGCCGACCTGAAACCTGTAGAAAATCACATGCAATTCTTTATGAAATACCTGACCTTTTTACCTGAGAATCTCCATGTAAATATACAGCGTCTTATGTCAAAAATGTAGTTTATAATCTCTGTTATCATTTGCCAATCACATTTGCGGACAAAAATAATTTTAAAATGATCTTTCTCTTGCTTAAATCCCATTTATTAAAAGTTTCACCTTTTCTTACCTTTATTACCACCTGTACAGGTAAATACTGAAGCAACTTTAGAATTGAAAACGTTAATATAAACTAGAGACAACAACGAACAATTTTCATGCAACTTTTTTTTCACATATAACAAATATTTTCCAAGTTATGCACATTTGAAAAATCAAGTAAATTAACTTAAATTTCAATGATTAATTCAGCAGTGGTGTCCCTTTACATAGAAATCAATGTAGCAGCCTAAGGGTTAATAATAAGTATATTACTTACAGTCACTAGATTAACCAATTATGTAAATTAAAAAAATTAAAAAATACGTCTCTGATCCAACACACCATTTGCCTCCTCAGGAGGAACTCATTTCATCATTAAAATTGTAAAAAAAAAGTCATTTATATGTATGTAGTCTTTAAATATTATCTACACAAGTACGGATATATCATATAAGAAGATCAAAGCTTCCAGGTATATTCCTACAGGGCTGTTTTGATAGCATTCAACCTGTGACGTCACAGCTGTGGGCTACCCATATCCAGGCGATCGCCGCTGAGCCAAAGGTGTGTGAAACGGAGTCAACTACGATGTTCGCACTTTCTTAACCTTTTATTGTATAATATTAAGTATTTTCATAGCTTGATATAGCAAAACGTTCACGGTACACTTTATTAGCTGACCGATTCCGAGTTCCGGATGCCGTGGATATCGATCATATTTGGTTGGAAGCTTTAATGTGAGGCAGGGATTCAAAATTGTACAAATGGTGGGGCTGACCCCCTGGGCTAAGGAGTGGGGCCAAAAAAAGTTTATTATTTGGAAATGGTTGAGATCCCCACCATATAACCATATATACAATTGCTGAGTATAAGGAGAAGACTGCACATTTCGCTTCCAGGATGGCCCTAGGGTTTAGCCCTACCCTTTGAGACATAGTCCCTGGGCCATAACTTCAAAACGGTTAAGATCCCCACCCCAAAACTATATATATAAATGCTGGGCATAAAGAGATGAATGCAGTCAGGATATTAGAATAGACCCTGGGGTCTGACCGAACCCCTAGGGACCTAGTTTCTTAGTCACAGCTCGGAAACAGTTGAGATCCCCACCCTATAACCATATATATAATTGCTGAGTATAAAGAGATGAGTCACCAAATCGTTCATCTGTGGACCAGTAATTCCATATTCTTGACAACTGTCTCACTCCCATAATAATATTGATTGCCACATATGCCCTTACCTCCGCTGCATTGGTCAGCGTCCATCTTGGATCCAGACCCTTCTGCTCTGCATACCTGTTGGTCTCCAGTGCCATTTCTTTAAAGGAATCGTCAGGGATAAACTTTAAAAAGTAATCAAGTGGCCTGGCATCTTTATCAAGTCCGTAGCTTACCCCAGTTTCCTCTGTAAAGTCACCCACGGTAACATCACTCATGCGTAACATCACTCATGCGATCTGACCACTCATGGTTGAGCTGGTTCAAAACGGGATCAATATTGTTGTCCTCACTGTCGCCATCACTAAACCCGTTTTCGTTGTCACTCTCAATGTTGGAGACCTCAATGTCAGACTCATTCATAACCTTCATGAGTAGTTGCTGTTTTTCGTTCTCTTTTTCTTCGGCTTTTCTGACATCCTCGCCGTCAAAACCATAAAAAACTTTGTCATCGTCAGAGTCCGAAGCTTCCGACATTTTTTTTCGCTGATCAAATTTGAAAGGTATCGACTTCTTCTAAAAAACCTCTGTAAGTTTATCACAAGTTGTTGAAACTGCTTCACTTAGCATCCATATTGAAAGGAAGTAGTATTACCTCATAATCTCACAGGATTTGAGAGATATCAGTATAAACAAGTACTGGAAGGAGGGTTTTGGGCGGTTTGATCACATACGGTCAGGGGCAGTTACGGGCGGTTTTGGCACTAAAGGGTTAAATAAAAGCCCCTCAGCATTTTGGCCAACAGCAGTTTCAAATCGCCAATCATGTCTTATTTTTGCTAATGATGCCAGTGCACGTGGCGACCACCACTGTGATATATTTAAGAAACTATAAGGCCGTTTTCCGATATTATACACATGCAAACCATAACATAAACTGTTTCATCACTAACCCTCCTAAATGTACATGTAACATGGCAGTGACCAGCACAGGTAAATGAAAACCAGTCAGGCCGCACAACCGTTGCTGCGTGAAACATGCCCGCGAGCGATCGAGATCGGCTGCTAGCTCAAATTTAGCTTGGTGCCCACAAGTTAATTAGCTTTACCCATTTCTCTTACTCTCATCGTCATCTCTGAATACTCACGAACGTCTGTGAATACTTACGAACGTCTCTGAATACAAAAGAACTATTTGTAGTATAACGGAAAGTCTGCTATTCTAGCAGAACATCCCTAAATATATAAAAACATGTCCAAATATCATCAAAAAGTCGTATTGATTAAGATTAAATCGAGTAGATTCAGAGAAATGTAGTCCCTAGTGTTAACACATAGAAGATCTTAAATATAGTATCACTTCTACTGCAATGCACAGTCCATCAATCAATACAAATCAATTGCAAATGATTAATGATTAAATTCCAAAGAGTTTGATATTATAGTTTTCACACCGAAGCTTAACACCAGTGCTATCTAGCAGACGACATATGTTGTAACGCATGCTGTGGATACGTAGGCATGTTACTAAATATAGACCTTAAACTTATATTTCGGTTAATTACCAGAGTACCTGAATTAACAAAAAGTACCTTTTTAAGAAAATTAAAAACAATTGTATCAAACCTACAATCAAGCATCACAATATACTACAACAAATTCATAGTTAAACCACAAATGCGATAAAAAGGTGAACTTCAACAAAGTTTTACATCTATGGCTATAGTCTCTGGCCTATGAATAGCCCAGAGGACTAAATAAAACAGTCAACAGGCTTTTGTTTTCCATCATTTTGAGCTCACCTGGCCCGATTGATGGCCTGGTGCGGCGTCTGTCCAGTGTCAAATTTTCACTTCAAACAACTTTTTCTCAGTAACCAAAAGGCCTAGGATGATGATTTTTGGCCAGTAGCATACTGGAGATAAAGGGCTAGTTTATTCAAGGTCACAGGGTCAAATATGTTTAAAACCTTTCAGGGTGATGATATTTGGCCAGTTACATGCTGCGATTTATGGCTACCAACTTTGTTCAAAGGAATGACTGTGACCATTATATTCAAGGTCACACAGGTTTGATATGTGTAAAACCTTTAAATGACTTCATTTGAATGATCAAAATGCCTAAGGGGATGACATTTGGACAGCTGTAACAGGCTAGGATGAAGGACCACAAATTTTGTTCGAATCAATGACCTTGAACTATACTCAAGGTCACAGGGGTCAATTATGATTAAAACCTTTAAATAGCTTCTTTAAATAACCGAAAGGAATGTTGATATTTAGCAATAGCCATGATGGACTGAAGGGCTATCAAGTTTGTTCAAATGAATTATCTTAACCTGTATTCAAGGTTACTGGGGTCAAATACATGGCAAAACCTAATAAACAACCTCTTCTGAATACCTAAAAGGCTGAGGATGTTGATATTTAGCAAGTAACATGCTAGGATGAAGTGCTTCAAAGTTTGTTTAAATGAATAACCTTTGCCTGTTTTCAAGGTCGCAAGGGTCAAATATGTTCAAAATTGTCAGCAGCTTTCTGAATAACCAAAAGGCCTATGATGCTGATATATATATGGCCAGTAGTGTGCTTCTAAATTTGTTAACTCACATGCCTGATGGTCCGGTGTCCGGTGTGGTCCGTCAACTTTTCCTTTAAACAACTTCTTCTGAAGAACAGACAGGCCAAAAGTCATGATATTTGGCTGAAAGCTTCATTGGTAGGAGCACGACAATTGAGAATTAAAATAACCTTGACCTACTTTAAAGGTCACAAGGGTCAAATGTGTCAAACACTTCAAACAACAGCTTCTGAAGAACTGAAAGGTAAAGAATCCTCATGTTTGGCTGGTGGCTTCCTGTCATAGAGCCTGACAAAGTTTGAGAATGAAAATGACCTTGACCGACTTTCAAGGTCACAGCTGTCAAATATGCCAAACGCTTCAAACGACATTTTCTGAAGAATTATAAGGCATAAAATCTCCATATTTGGCTGGTTGCTTCCTGGGATAAAGCCGGACAAAGTTTGAGAATGAAAATGACGTTCAACCTTCTTGAAAGATCACAGGGGTCAAATGTGTTAAACACTTTAAACAAATTCTTCTTAAGAACTGAAAGGTATAGAATCTTTATATTTGGCTGGTGGCCTCCTGGGATATAGCCAAAGTTTGCAAATAAAAAGAACCTGATCAACCTACTTTAAACAGAGAGCAACAACATTTTAAACAATTTGTTCTGAAGAACCAAAAGGAATGGATTCATAAGATTTGGCTGGTAGCTTCTTGGGATAGAGCCAACAAAATTTGAAGAGGAAAATGACCTTGACCAAGCATAGAATCATACGATAATAATATTTGACTGGTAGTTTCAACTGATGGAGTCGACCAAGTTTGCAAGTGAAATATTTTTAGTAGAGTAAAATATTTAATGAGAATATTTTGCTATGACTGCTTAAATATTCTAGTGAGCGATACAGGCCCTCTAGTTTAAAGAAGTGGCCTTGACTCATATTCAAGGTCACTGGGGTCAAATGTTAAAATCTTTCAGCAATTTCTTCTGTTGACGAAAAGGCCCAGGTTGATGATATTTAGTCAGTAGCATGCTGTAATATAAGGCTTCCAACTTTATTCATATGAATGATCTTGACCTATATTCAAGGTCACAGGGGTCAAATAAAAAAATAATATGCAGCGTGTTCTAATTAATGACCTTCACTCATTTTCAATGTAACAGGGGCCAAATGTTTGGAAACTTTTGAAATGCTTCCTCTGAATAACCAAAAAGCATGGGATGCCAGTAGCATGCTTCAGATAAAGAGCTTTTTGTCTGTATGGCCTTGACATATATTCATGATCACGTTAAATCAAATGTGTATAAACCTTTATATGACCTAATCTCAATAAACAAAAAGTATAGGGTGATGATCTTTGGCAAGTTGCATGCTGAAATGAAGGGCTATAAATTTTGTTCAACTTTCATGGTCACAGGGGTCAAATGCGTTTAAATCCTTATCAGGTTCTTTTGAATGGCCTATAATCACTAATACTGTTATTTTGCCTGTAGCTAAGTTATTTTTGTCCACTTTTAAGGTTAACAGTGTGAGATAAATACCAGTGAGATTTAACTTTTTAAAATGGAATCTCAGCATGTGTAACCTTTTTTGCATTCTGAAAGACCACCTTATAAAGATTACAATGTGGTATAGACACACATGGAAGTCATTAGGTACTTAGGAGGTATTTAGTAGTCAAGGCTTGAGTCTACCTCAAACTATTAATAAAGAGAGCATACAGGGTACTGGCATCTATAACTGAAACCAGTTTTGCATGGTTTTCACTCGAGCAGTGTTATATAACATTAGCAGATGAAATCTATTTACTTCAAGTTATAAATTAATACATTTTTAGCTCACCTGGTCCAAAGGACCATATAGTGAGCTTATGCCATACCACAGCGTCTGCCGTCCGTATTTTTTTCCTTTAAAACGCTATTAGTCCTGCACGGCCCAGTAGATTTTGACTTAATTTGGTCTGGAGCATCCTTAGGCCAACGGCTCTCAATTTTGTATAAACAGTGGGTGTGGCCACCCTGGGGGCAGAGGAATGGGGCCTGATAGAGTAAATAGAGGTAAAACTTTTAAAATCCTTCTTCTACCGTAGGGGTAAGGGATTTTATCCTAATTTAGTCTGGAGCATTCTTGGGCCAAGGGGACTCAATTTTGTATAAATGGTGGATGCATTCTATGATGAAGGGCTATAAAGTTTGTTTAATTCAATGTCCTTGTTTGACTTTTAAGGTCACAGGGATCAAATGTGTTTAAAAGCTTTTACCAGCTTCTTTATAATATGGAAGATGGCCAGGGTAATGATAGTTGGCCAATAGCATGTGAAGATAGAGTAGTAAAAAAAATTATCAAAGAAATTACCTTGACCTACTTGACCAAATTTCTAATTTCTAATTTTTAAAAGGTTTTAACTGTAATATAAAGCATATCATAAGATCGCTCTTAATTTGGTATCCAGGTAAGATACCAGAAGTTTAACAATTGTTTATAACATGCATTGGTATAGATGGCGGTTTGATCAATACAATTGCTACATGTATTAGGAAGTCTGTAGACCAATTCCGTCATGTTTTCAGTTTGTTTGACAAGCATGGTTTAAATAAATGTATTCAATCTCTGTTTTGTGATGTTACAGAGCTGGCATTAGTTACACACAAACCAAGAGCAGCTACAGCATACTCAATAGGCAGTACCAAATGTGCAGGTAAGTTTACAGCTTATTCAATAGAAAGTAAACAATGTGCAGGTAAAGATTACTGCATGCTTAAAAGTTAGCCCTGCAGTCCCTGTCAAACATTCCTCTCAAACACAAACAAAATGGAAAACAACATTGGCAAATGCAAGCTCCAAACAATATTTGATAACCCCAACAACAGAAAACAAATATGATAGATTTGAAACAGTGTTTGTTTTTACATTGTATAATGTATATTGCTAACTGATCCAGATGATGACAGCTATATACACAGAGCATTATTAGCTTATATTAAGAACTAAAGAACCCAGAGCCAAATTTGATCAGTGGGTACCTGGGACAGAATACTATAAAATTTCTTCAAATAAATGAGAATGCTTTAAAATTTCTTCAGAGGACAATACATTGCCTGGCATCCTCCGTAAACACTTGCTGAGGAAGTAAAATATTTGAACCTAAACAAAAACATGTAGAAATTAACCTTTAAACGACTTCTTCTGAATATGCCAGAAAGTTCCTCCAATAAATTACCCTGACCTATCTTCAAGACAAAGTTACAACATCAAATGGGTCAGGCCACTCTGTGCCTCTTTTTAGGTCACCTGAGACAAAGTCTCAAGTGACCTATTGCGATCGCCTTTTGTCCGTCGTCGTCCGTCGTCTTAGGTAGCAGTTTGATAGTATGTACCTATGAGCCCTGGCTGACCGCCAGGGGCTGATGGGTGGGGCCAAAAAGGGTTGAATTGACTGAAATTTCAAAAATCTTCTTCTCCAGACCCAGATATGGTAGAATCAAATACTCTTCATAGATGGAAGGGTCTTAAGGTGCTTTACCGAAATTGTGAATTTCTTGACCCTGGGGTCTCACATTTCCCCCTGGGGAGGGGGTAAACTTTACTATAGTTTATATAGGGAAATCACATTTTGGACCAACATTTGTTTAATTTCCATTGGAAGTAATTCAATTTGGGTTAGCATTATCAGTATTAGGTAGCAGTTTGATAGTA